>NC_134358.1:296679113-296929113 GCF_048569485.1 Anomaloglossus baeobatrachus | reverse complement strand
TATGTGTTCAAGCACGTGATAGTGTGTGCCGCATTTTGTGTGTGTGTTCATATCCCAGAGTGTGGTGAGTATCCCATGTCGGGGCCCCACCTTAGCAGCTATACGGTATATACTCTTTGGCGCCATCGCTCTCATTCTTTAAGTCCCCCTTGTTTACATCTGGCAGCTGTCAATTTGCCCCCAACACTTTTCGTTTCACTTTTTCCCCATTATGTAGATAGGGGCAACATTGATTGGTAAATTGGAACGCGCGGGGTTAAAATTTCGCCTCACAACATAGCACCCGGCGCTGCCCGGGATAGTAACTGTCTCTCTGTTTCTCTCCCATTCTCTGTATGTCTCCCCCTCTGTATATATCTCTCTGTCTCTGTCTCTCTTTGTCTGTCTGTCTCTTTCCCTGTCTGTCTCTTTCTCTGTCTGTCTCAATCTCTTTCCCTTTCTGTCTATCTCTTTCCCTGTCTGTCTATCTATCTCTTTCCCTGTCTGTCACTTTCCCTGTCTGTCACTCCCTGTCTGTCACTTTCCCTCTCTTTCCCTGTCTGTCTCTTTCCCTGTCAGACTGTCTCTTTGTCTGTGTCTGTCTCTTTGTGTCTGTCTCTTACCCTGTCTATGTCTGTTTCTTACCCTGTCTGTGTCTGCCTCTTTCCCTGTCTGTCTCTTTCCCTGGCTGCATTGTGACATGCCAACATTCCATATAAGGGCGTGGCTGCGCATTCTTCTGAAGTTCTGGTGGCACTGTGGCTCCCAGCTCCATTCGCTTTAATGGAGGGAGGTTTTTTGGCGAATAACTGTAAAGAGCGGGGTTAAAATTTCCCCTCGAAACATAGCCTATGACGCTCTCGGGGTCCAGAAGTGTGAGTGTGCAAAATTTTGTGGCTGTAGCTGCGACGGTGCGGATGCCAATCCCGGACATACACACACACATACACACACACATACACACACGCATTCAGCTTTATATATTAGATATGTATAAATATATATAAAACAACAACAAAAAGAGAAATTTAATCCTCCAATAGCTAAGCAAATACTCACAGTCAAACGGCAGAAGATGTAAACTGCCCAGGCTTCCGTACTATGGCCATATTACCAACCAATACCTCATATATTTATATATTCTTTTGCACAGAATATTTTATACAGGATGCAGCCAGGCCTCTTTTTGTTAGGCTTTGCATACTATAGTCACTGTCCCTGCATGGAGCACACATATAGTACTGGTGCAGCCTGCTTGCATCTATCAGGATGGATGTAACTAATAGGCTGCTTACCAGATACTGTGAACCTGCATATGTGAACAGCGCCCTATGCAAGCCACAAGGGTACAATTTTACCATCTAGCAATTGCTCCTCTCCATCATTGGAAACAGTAGAGAGATTTGCTCCTTTTGCACCTGTGATGTCTTCACTTATTGGAGGTCTTGCTGCATCCTGGTAGTGCATTAGTTTTTTTGGCCTGGGCAGTTTACATCTTCTGCCATTTGACTGTGAGTATTTGCTTAGCTATTGGAGGATTTAATTACTCTTTTGTTGTTTTTTAAATGCCAGATTACCAGATTAGACAGATTATCTGCATCTCCTGGCAGAAAACCACACCAAGACCACATTAAAAACACTTGTGGTTTTGGTGCATTTTTTTCTAGGAGATGCAGATTTGGTGCAGAAATGTCTGTAACCAAATACTCAACGTGTGCACATCTCCTAATCCGGTAATTCGACATTGAGTTCAATGAGTTCACCTGATGTCACAGCTGGGGTTCCCACGGTACCACAGCTGTGACCTCAGGTGAACTAACCTCAGGTGAATTTAATGATCTCAGCTGAGGTGAGTTCACTGAGTTTGCTGCAAAAAACACAATGCCGTTCTAATGCATTTTTTGTCAGTTTTTCTCCAGCAGAGTTGTTAAAAGGTATAACAGACCAGACAGATCTGTGGCTCTCGCAACTAAATCTACAACCAGGTATAGTCATGTGTGATAATTGTCATAACCTGGTGGTGGTGACTCTGAAGCTTGGTAAGCTACATACATAGTATTCCTGGCCCAAATGCTCAACATAGTGGTTCAGCACTTTCTGAAAACCTACTCAGAATTGCCTGAACATCTTGTGAAGTTACACCATGTGTGTTCTTATTTCTACAAGTCAGCTACAGCTGCTTCCAGTCTGACAGTACTACAGCAGCACTGACAAGTGCCAGCTCACCATTACACATGTTAGCAAGGCTTTGTGAGCAGCAAAGTTGAATACCAGGCGCAACATGCCTATCCATATTCCGGTGAGCATCTGGACATAAGAACCAAAGAGTGGGCATGGATATCTGAATTCTGTGCAGTACTACAAAACGTTTAGGCAGTAACCAAGATGTTGAGCAGCGATGATGCCATAATCAGCTTAGCCATCCCACTTCTGTGTCTACTTAAATGCTTGCTGCTCACAATAAAATAGGAAGCTTTGCATGTGGACCAGGTGGAGATATACAGGGTGCTACGGGCTTGCATTTACTGACTACTTGCCCTGGAAATGTTGCCGTTTAGGTTCGTGGACACTGAGACTTTCTGCAACCTCATGGCGGTTCTAAAAAGACACATATGAATGTTTTTCTCACTATCTGACATGAAATCAGAATAAACCTTTCCCGTTTTAGATCAATTAGGATTACCAAATTCATTTGTATTTGCCAAATGCCCGAAAATTCTCTTCCTGAAATGTTGGCTGATTTTTTTTTTTACTTTCCCATGAGGCTACGAAAAGTAGCAGTGTGTATTAGGTTTGCATTAAAAGACATCCACAGGTGTGTCTCTAATTAAGTCAGATGTTGCTAATAAAGCTATCAGAAGCTTCTGAAGACATGACATCATCGCATGAACTGCCCCATATTGTTTAAAGGCATAGTACTCTTAGTGTATATAAACTTTTGACTTTACAGAAAGTTATAAAAATGCCTTAAAACATTTTCTGTCATTATTCTGGCATTTGTCAAATATAAATAATTTTGGTAATACTAAGTGACCTAAAACGGGAAATGTTTATTTTGATTTCATGTCAGATATGGAGAAAAACATGCATATGTGTCTTTTTAGATAGTGTATGTAAACTTCTAGTTTCAACTGTATGCCTCCAATCCAAAACTATCCCTCCTCCAGCAGCTATCCCTACACTGAGTTTCGCTAACAAATGGTATTTATAGGGAATAGAATAGATATAGACCTGAGAATGACTTTTGATTTTATGTTGCAGCAGCAAAGACTGTAGACTAGAATCCCTGCCTAAATGCCTCTAATACACTATCCCTTCTCCAGCAGCTAGCCCTACACTAATTGCAGCTAAGAACAATATTATTAGAGAATAGAATAGATATGATCTAGCCTTGAAAATGACTTTTGGGTTAATTTAGCAGCAGCAAAGTTTATAAGCCTAGAATCCCTGCCTACATTCCTCTAATACATTCTCCCTTCTCCATCAGCTTGCCCTACACTAAACGCAGCAAAGAGCACTACTCTTGGAGAATAGAATAGATTTTTTTAGTTAGCAATAGCAAGGTCTGTAAGGCTAGAATCAGGGCTGAGGAAAATATTGCAGCTCTTCTATCAGATTGCACTCTGTGTATTTATACACAGATGGGAGCGAACTCATATACAAGTAGCTACTTCCGTATGCTCCAAGACGTACTGTAAATCAGAATATCATATTAACATCAAGATTTGAAACATAATTTTTGAACAAAGGAGAACCAAAATGCTAAATTCAATGTGCTAGACAGAAGGAAATCAAAACTTTGTATTTTCCTACTAAAAGGAATGAGAAAATCTTCCAGAAATATATGAATTTATGGGACAGCACCTTTATGAGTAACAGTACTGTACTGTAATTTAGACTAAACCTTGATTCTTATTCATAGAACATATACAGATTTCCTAGACATATGAGTCTTGTCATGACATTACTAATTTCATAAAATCAGAATGGAAAGTTATCACAATGAGGTATTAATTTGAATTAATTGGCATATAATGGCCCTCATTTATCAAAACAAATTTAAAAAAAGTTGGTGAACCGATCACAGTGGAGCTTTTTTTTTCAGTGTAGTTTAAAGGGTTTATGTCACCAGAATTTTACTATGTAATCTGACAGCACCATGATCTAGGAACAGAGACCCTTATTCCAGTAATATATCACTTAGTATACTGGATGCAGCAGTTACGACAGTCACAGTTTTGCCTGCTGCAGATCTAGCAGAGCCTAGTTGTTTGGCCAGAGTCACATTTGTGTGAGACTCGTGCAAATCTTGCATCACATCACCCGACATGGCCTGCAGCTCTCCTGACAGGAGCATCTCAGCTGCATAGAAATACATGCAGCTGACCCGCTCCTGTCAGGAGAGTGTGTGGCCATGCCGGGGGATGCATTGTGAGACTCGCACGAGACTCTTGCAAGTGTGACTCCAGCCTTAAGTGGTGTCTGTGGATACTACTGTGGCTGTGTTGCCCACCTGCAGCGGTCACCTCAGGTACTTCACTCCACCTTCGGGGACTCTGCGGGGGCTCCACTTGTTGGTACTTCTGGCTACAGGTATGTCAGGTTTATTTACATGGGAGTCGTGACGCCACTCACGGTTTGCGGTCAGGGTTATGGATGACCGCCACTGCAGGCTTAACGAGCGTCTGGGGCTGATGGAGTCTGCAGTCTGTTGGTGTGGCCTCCCGTGAGTGAGGCTGGCCACAGGGGCTCGGGTGTGTAGAACGACAGGTTCCAGAATAACTCAGTCACAGTCCAAGATGTATTTCAACTTGTTTACTCACTTTCAGATGTTTTTGTGAGGTAACCCGGGCGATGCTGAGATGAACCAGGTGGAACCAGATATCCATCAGGCTGGTCTAAGGGTAACCGTTAACTCGTCTTCCTAGAACTTCTTGTTTCGGATAACCCCTGACTTAAAGTACCATGGGATTCATCCAGGGAAGTCGCTGCTGCCTTTTCTCCCCTTTTTGGCCCATTTGCCGGCAGCATGGACCAAGGAAGAAAGCTACAGGCTCGATCCTCCTTATGGGTCCCCTCGCTGCTGAGGCTCGGACTCTAGTTGATTGGTGTAGGACTTGTGGTTCCCCTCACCGGCAGGTTTAGCAGATCAGTAAATGGATGTGCGGGCCTAGTCACCAGGAGTCTCCGTACTCGACCAGCTGACTTCCTCAGCGTCTTACTAGTAACCGTTCTCACCTGCTAATGGCCACTACACGTGCAGGGTCTGACTAGAGTGTCCTTGCATGTCTCACTCCTGCCACTTTCTGCGCTTCTCCACTTCAGACTGGCCAACTCCTCCTACTTTCCTGACAGCCACTGCCACCTTAGCTTCCAGCCCCTAGCTGAGATGTGGAGAAAAACCCCCTCTTGGGTCTGCCCAAGGGTCCCCTATAAGGTGTGGGAGACCAGTTTCCTATGTGTCTGTGCGTACACACCCTATTCTGGCCTTTGGAATTACTTGGAAGCACTGTCCCATTATGGGTGCAGTACTCAGTGATGCCTGACCAGGTCAGGGGCGCCATATGTACATTGTATAGTGACAGAGAGCTGCTAATATGTGCTGGGGTGGGTTTGGACTCCCCTGCAACCCCCAAGTTGTCCTGTAATGCTAATCACCTGTAAATAAAAGACTGCATGTATTGAAACAGCAACAGAAATGAAACTTCACTGTAATCAGGGATTCTGCTCCTACTTTACATTGCTTATCTCAGATTACATAGCAAAAATCTGCTGACTGATTCAATTGAAGAAATTAAAGCTGAGCTCTTGTTGCTTATTATGGCTCACAAGAATATCATTTTCTGCTGGGGTTGCGGTGACGGGGTGAATTCACACGTGGCAGACTAATTAAAAGAAATTTTAGTGACTTGAAAATCCATTCCATTCATCTTCATCTTTATGCGGTTATTTTAAAGTAAGTACATGAATTTCTGCAAGTGTTATTCAGATAAATTGTAGAAATTCAGAATTGTCTGCAACAAATTTATCATGTCAGAATCCCCTTACCATAGGGATTGTTTGTTAAGTATATTTAACAAATATTATATTAATCAAAAATATTCTTTATAGTAATAATCCCTGCACTGCTGTTACACCTCCATATGACTTTGAGTTAATACAAAAACATGTGTGCCATAAGCCATTGGATGCTGTATGGAGCCTCTAGGTCAGTATACCCCGTAATACAGTGCCATATAGGGGCACCATATGGCGGCACACATGCCCTAATAGCCTAAGGCTTTCAGGGCATTCTATAAGTTTTAGCTTTTCAGCAGCTGGAGAGCAATGGATTAGAAACCTCTGTGTAAATAGCATTCAAGGTAAAATATAAACTTTATTCACGTCTTTTAATGGAAATTCTATTTACCTGTTTTGATTTTCAAATTTCTAACTAAGCACTTCTAGAGAATGTTCAGACTAACTCAAGGGGATTATTGGTTTACTGAAGTGTCAGATAGATATGTAATACTACAATGGAAAATCATACTTCTGAAACCATGCAGATACTGTCTTGAAAAGATCTTCAATACTTCAGTTGTTATTACATTCATTAATTGACCAAATATGGCTTTGGATGATTAAATTTGGTTTAAATCTTAATTATTACCAGTTATTAAAGGTTTTATCAAATCAGTTAAATGCCTGGTGAATATGTATGTTTTATAGACACTAATCAGCCATAATTTGAAGCCACTGATATAAAAATAACTGAATATGGTCTTGTGCTCACAGTGCATTTTGTTATGCATTTTTTATGTGTTTTTTGGTGCAGTTCACAAATCTGCATGCCTATCCTTATGCCAGTCAATGAGAATACTGAAGTGTAATGCACATGTTGCCTATTTTTTCCTTGCAGATTTGGTGCAGGAAATAATTTGCAGCGTGTCAGTTTTTGGTGTGTGTTTGCCTGTGTTATTCAGCCCTTCCACCCAGTGACTTCATTATGAAAAATGCAATGCATTTGCCAGTGCCTACTGATTGAGCACTCCTGCTCTTCAGCCTTGGGCAATTTTAATTCTCCATTTGTAGGGCCCATAAATTATAGCTTTTTTAACCCAAAGACAAGCATTAGTTTGATAGGGACCCAACAAAAAGAGGTCACCTTGCCATTGGCATTTGGGATCACATGAAACTGGCCATTTTTGGGTGCTAAGTATCTCAATTTTTACAGCTTTTTTCATAGCAGTAAAGCATGTCTATATTCCCATATTCATTGTCCCACATAGCTTAGCACTACAGAGTGCAACTGTCTCCTTTTTGTTCCTATGTTTCATATTCAGTTTGCACCTGTTCACATTAGAAAGGTGGGGTGTGCCATCAGTCTTTTTCTTAGATTACAGGATTATGCCTTCTGATTGAGCACTCCTGCTCTTCAGCCTTAGGCTATTTTAATTCTCCATTTGCAGGTTCCTGTCTACCCATAAATTATAGGGGTTTTTTACCCAAAGAGAGGCAATAGTTTGATAGTGACCCAACAAAGAGAGGTCACCTTGCCGTTGGTTGCTGGGCTTACATAAAAATGGCCATTTTTGTGTGCTAAATATCTCAATTTTTACATGTTTTTCATAGCCATATTGCATGTCTATATTCCCCTATTCATTCTTACACATATCCTAGCACTACAGAGTGAAACTTCTTTTTGTTCCCAACACTTAAGCATTGCTTACCCTATAGTCAGGTAACTTCCTATATAAGTGCTATGCTACACACTACTTATTGTACATTACATTACATATCACAATATCAACACTACATACCACAGGGACACATTACAATCTACATGACACAATTTTTACAAAATATGCAAGACATTTTTCACAATATTCTACACAACGCGATTGGTGTCTTTAAGGGCAAGAACAGTCCACCATTCTTACACCTTCATATTGTGTGGATGACTTTGTGTGAGCCATAATATTGTGTGGAGAGTTGTAGTGTCTTCATTTTATGCAAAAGGCTGTAAAGAAGCCAATACACTGTATTGAAGGGCTGTGTTTGGAGTGAACCATACTTTGCAAGGGATATTATGGGGTTATTGTCATACTATGACATGAGTAGAGTACTGTGGAGAAATTCATTACTGAAGTATCAGATTGTGTTTGGGGGGGCACTTTTGTTGGCATCATACTTTATAGGTAAAGGTGTGGGGTGGGAAAAGTAAGGGGCTTCAGTGGCCGTAAAATTGCTTTGTAAGTCCTGCAAAATTGGAAAATATGCTCTACTTTGATTACTCCTATGTCTTGAGTCCATCAAATAAGTTTTGTTTGAGGAAAGTAAGGTTTAAAGTTGACCTTCGGCTATAGGGCCCCATGATTTCTATGTACACCCTGGGAACCAAAGTGCCAAGGTGCAGTTTCTGGCAAAAATACAAATGTTTAATGACGAACAAGCACAGCTCTACTATGATTTCATGCTAAAAACAAGTTTCTCAGTCACCTCATGCCATTGCACAAAATTGGATACAGAATTTTTTTTGTTACCATGTCCCAAGGTATAAGTCCTCAATGCTAAAACTAACAAAGGTCACAAGTCTATCTAACACAATGCAGCAGTCAGCAGTTCTCATTTCTGCACCTTAAACTCGCACCACCTGACTACCAAAATCTCTCAATGCAGCTATAATGCTAATAGTATACTCTGAGATTTCCCTTTCTTTGGGTCCTTTTTGGAAGTTACTGTATGTTTTTGGTTGGGCTTTGTTCTCTCCTGGGTAAAAGCTTGACCACTCTTTCATGTTGCTTTAGCTACATATAGACCCACTTACTTCTGCTAGTTATGGTATTTCACCTTCTTCTGTTTTTTTCTGAATAGAAGCTACATCTAGTGGTAATAGTTAACATTACAGTATAAACTCTATTATGTGCAAACAGTATAAAAAGGGAACAGTGAATACACTTACATAATGGAAAAAGTGTGGCTTTTAAAAGAGCACCATAACTCTATTATGGAGCAGTGGAAGAAGTTGGTGAACATATTCTAAAGAAATCTCTGTTGTATTCTAAAGAAATTTTTAACATCATGGGTGTTTGTATGTGTTATGCTTTACTATTGCCTGTGAAGACTGCCTGAGGCAGTCTGATGCTCTTGGGCAATGCTCCTCTGGGAAATTTTGAGGCCTGGCATTATGAAGAATTTTCCTTTAACACATTTCAAATACTTAAGGAGAGTTTGTCAGCACAGAATGACTATTCAAACTAAGCACACTTAGTGCATCCTTGGGGTGGCCAAACATTTATTTGAATGAAATGTAGCTCCCTGACAGAAGGAGCACTTATGCAGTCCCACATAAGGACACTGACAACACAATATTTCACTGTAAGCACTTAGACAGATGTCTTTAGAAAAATGCATGGTGTCTATAGTGAAACATGGTGGCAGTGTAATATGTGGGACTGCATGAGTTCTCTCACTTTTAGAAAGCTTCATTTCATTGATGGCATCATGAATTTAGTGATGTACTGCTTTATATGGAAAGAGGAGATGCTACCATCACTCTGGTGCTTTGTTAGACATGCAGTTTTCAAAATGAATGGTGCATACAGTGAATCATGGTGGTAGTTATGTCCTTACGTGGAACTACATTTGTGCTCCTGGTTTCCGAGAGCCACATTTCATTAACAATATTATGAATTCACAGATGTACTATTTTAAATTGAAAGAAAACATGCTACTATTATTCAGTATTTTTAGTAGAGTTGCACTTTTCCATCATGACAATGATAAACAGGGTAAAAGTGATGGTCGAGTATGCCCAATGATCTTTGCCCAATTTAACACCTATGGGGAGTCCTGAAGAGACAAGTTGAGCATCACTCTCATGCACTACGAATTCATGACACCTTCAATGAAATGTACTGTAGCTCCCCGACACTACGAGTTCTCATGCAGCCCCACATAAGGTCACTGCACTGGCACACCAACCAATGATCTCGCTTGTTGGATTTCCAACAGCTAAACCGTTTGTTCTTTGGGAAATATGCAGCCGCTACCTCATAGAAAACACAGGAATGTTTGGTTGGAATGCTTGGTAGAGCCAGGGAAGATAGTTGTCATCTGACAAACCTCTAACCCAATTTTTTTTTCTTTTATTAAAACAAAAATTGCAAATCTTCGCTTTCAGTGCTAAAAATGGACAGCTTCACTTGGATTGAAAACACGTTTCCATGATTTTTACCCACAGGCCTTTAGGTTGGTACATGTACTATCTGTCACAATTTCTCTGTGCAGAGCATCTTACCTTTAGAGATGCTCTGATGCACTTTCCTGTGTTACTAAGCTAACAATGTGTTTGAAAGCTCAAAACTCCATGTTGGTGCTGATTACTCAGGTGTTACATCTCTTACGGTTCCTCATAAGGGGTTAAGGGGTTAATCATGACAGGCGTCTCCCCGAGATACCTTCCATGATTAACCTGTAAGTGAAAGTAAAGAAACACACACAGCGAAAAATCCTTTATTTGGAATAAAAGACAGAAAACACCTCCTTTACCTCTTTATTAATCCCCAAACAACAATCCAGGTCTGAAGTAATCCACATGACGCTTTCAGCTCTGCTACATGAAGATGACAGGGAGCTCCGTAAAACACGAGTGCTCTGTGTCCTCTCCACACAGCACCTGAAGTGAGCCGCGCTGTTACTGGAGACTTCACTCTGCAATGCAGAGGTCAACACTACCAAATCTTCCTATGCGTCTAATTAGAGGCAGTGGCTCTAGGGGTAGAGATACTGCCTAGGGAGCATTAGTTCACGAGTTCAAGTCCAGGCCGCACAGGGAAAGAATTTAATTTATTTTAAATTATAATTATTATTTATTTATAATTATAATTTTATTTAAATTAATTATGCACTGAGGGGAGGAGCCGGATATCAGCTGGGACCCGCAGGCCACACCTCTAAAATCGGAGCAGTTCACGGAATGAGGCTGCATTGCTCTCTCCTCTCTCTCTTCTCTCTCTCTTCTCTCTCTCTCTCTCCTCTCTCTCTCTCTTCTCTCTCTTCTCTCTCTCTCCTCTCTCCTCTCTCTCTTCTCTCTCATCTCTCTCATGTCTCTCTCTGTCTCTCTCTCTTTTTCTCTCTCTCTTTTTCTCTCTCTTATTCTCTTTTTCTCTCTTTCTCTCTTTCACTCTCTTTCTCTCTCTTTCTCTCTCTTTTTCTCTCTGTTTCTCTCTTTCTCCCTCTCTCTCCTCTCTCTTCTCTCTCTCTTCTTTCCTCTTCTCTCTCTTCTCTCTCTCTTATCTCTCCTCTCTCTCTTCTCTCTCTCTCCTCTCTCTCTCTTCTCTCCTCTTCTCTCTCTTCTTTCTCCTCTCTCTCTCCTCTCTCTCTGCTCTCTCTCTTCTCTCCTCTTCTCTCTCTCTTCTCTCTCCTCTCTCTTCTCTCTCTCGTCTCTCCTCTTCTCTCCTCTTCTCTCCTCTTCTCTCTCTTCTCTCTCCTCTCTCTCTTCTCTCTCTTCTCTCTCTCTCTCCCTCTCTCTTCACTCTCCTCTCTCTCTTCTCTCATCTTCTCTCTCTCCTCTCTTCTCTCTCTCTCTTCTCTCTGCCTCTCTCTTTTCTCTTTTGTCTCTCTTTTCACTCTCCCTCTCTCTTCTCTTTTCTCTCTCTTTTCTCTCTCTCAGACCTGGCGATGATCAGCTGATGTGGTCACCTGACGGAATCAGCTGACACTATAAGTCGAGCGGTGAGGCCGTCTTTTTACCGGCTAAACTATCAGCTGGTGCTGTCGGACAGGAGTCTGCACAGAAGTGTGTAGTTGTTGTTTTTTGTGCACTGATGCATCAGCTGATTGTATAAAAGTTGTTGATACAATCAGCTGCTGTGTCATGTGATTCAGGCCCTTGAACCTGACACATCATCTGATCGCTTTGCCTTCCAGCAAACCGATCAGATGATATTGGATCTGGATTGGACAGCTCGGGACCCTTGACCCAGGATTACTGCGGAGGGGGGTTCTTTATTTCAATAAAGATGGAGTCACTAATTGTGTTTGTTTTATTTCTAATAAAAATATTTTTCTGTGTGTTGTGTTTTTTTTTATCTGTACTAGAAATTCATGGTGACCATGTCTAATATTGGCGTGACACCATGAATTTCGGGCTTAGGGCCAGTTGATAATATACAGCTAGTCCTAACCCTATTATTACCCAGCGAGCCACCCGTCACCAGGGCAGCTGGGGGAGTTCGATACAGCGCCAAAAGATGGCGCTTCTATGAAAGTGCCATTTTCTGGGGCGGCTGCGGACTGCAATTCGCAGCAGGGGTGCCCAGAAAGCTTGGGCACCCTGTACTGAAGATTCCAATCCCCAGCTGCCTAGTTGTACCTGGCTGGACACAAAAATTGGGCGAAGCCCACGTCATTTTTTTTTTAATTATTTCATGAAATTCATGAAATAATTAAAAAAAAAGGGCTTCCTCATATTTTTGGTTCCCAGCCGGGTATAAATAGGCAGCTGGGGGTTGGGGGCAGCCCGTAGCTGCCTGCTGTACTTGGCTAGCATACAAAAACATGGCGAAACCCACGTAATTTTTTGGGAGGCAAAAAATTCCTGCATACAGTCCTGGATGGAGTATGCTGAGCCTTGTAGTTCTGCAGGTGCTATCTGCTGTCTGTCTATATGGAGGAGAGCAGACAGCAGCTGCAGAACTACAAGGCTCAGCATGCTCAATTCACTAGTGTATGCAGGAGAGCAGACAGCAGCTGTAGAACTACAAGGCTCAGCATGCTCCATTCACTAGTGTATGCAGGAGAGCAGACAGCAGCTGCAGAACTACTAGGCTTAGCATACACCATCCAGGACTGTATGCAGGAGTTTTTTGCCCCCCCCAAAAAAAAATGACGTGGGCTTCGGCATATTTTTGTATGCTAGCCAGGTACAGCAGGCAGGTACGGCTGCCCCCAGCTGCCTATTTGTACCCGGCTGGGAACTAAAAAAAAATAGGGAAGCCCTTTTTTTAATTATTTCATGAATTTCATGAAATAATTTAAAAAAAAAACAACATGGGCTTTGCCCCATTTTTGTGTCCAGCCAGGTACAACAAGGCAGCTGGGGTTTGGAATCCGCAGCACAGGTTGGCCCGAGCTTTCTGGGCCCCTCTGCTGCGAATTGCAGTCCGCAGCTGTCCCAGAAAATGGCGCTTTCATAGAAGTGCCATCATCTTTTGCTGTATCCAACACTTCCAGCAGCCCTGAAGCCGGGTGGCTTGCTGGGTAATAATGGGTTAATACTAGCTTTGTTTTACTAGCTAGTATTAAGCCAGAGATTCTTAATGTCAGGCAAGTTTGACCCGGCCATTAAGAATCTCCAATAAAGGGTTAAAAAAAAGACACTACACAGAGAAAAAATACTTTAATAGAAATAAATACACAGACACATTAGAGACTCCATGTTTATTACTCCCTCTCATCCCTCCATGATCCTGGTCTTCTGTCTTCTTTCTCCTTCAACCCATGCAGCTCTGCTACATCAGACAGCACTGCATAGGAGGAAGACGCTGCTGCTCATGTGCAGTCTAATCACTCAGCAGAGGCTGCGGGCTGTAAGCGGTGACATCACCGCCGACAGGCGGTTTACTATAGCAACGGTGCTCCGATCACATGATTCCCAGTGCCTCAATTCACCGGCTGTGGCAGCCAGTCATTGCATGTGGGCTGTCTCTGTAAAGAGCGCCCACATGCAGGAACGGGGAAGCTGACCATATGCCAGAGCATCTCGCCGGTACACGGAGATGCACAAATGAGCACCGCGTACCGGAGAGATGCACTGACAGGACGTAGCATGGTGTCAAGCCATGTGACCAGTCTGTAGCCAATGAGATAATACACACATGACTGGTCACATGCTATTTTGACGTCACGGAAGGTCCTATCATCAGTACTGGTTCCTGGGAGGACGTAGCGATTATCGGAAGGAAAAGCGGCAGGAGACAGAGTGCAGGAAGCGTCACGGGGACCTGTAAGTGTAATGGCAATGTTTATTAACTGTATGTGTACATGTATAATGTGTTTTTATGTGTTTGTGTTTGCCTGCCATTGTTTTCAAATGTGGTTCAAAGGAGTTCGTCGAACATTCGTCGAACGGAGCCTCCGTTCGAAGAAACTAAACGAACTCGAACGCTAGGGGGGAGGCTCATCTCTACTTAACAAGTGACTCAGCCACAGGATTGCCAGATGAGAGTGCCACTAGGAACTAGATTCTGAGTCGCAGTCCATACACAACCTGAAAAGGAGACTTGGCTAAAGACTCACTTACATGTTTATACTAGATTATACTAGACCAAGAAAGGAGCTTGACCCAGTTGATAAAGTGTCGCAGAAAGTTCGTCAAGATCTGGCTCACCTGTTTCACTTGGCCATTGGACTGTGGATGGTAGGCTGGCGAGAAGTCTTGGGTGACATCCAGCAGCTAACAGGTGGCTCTCCAGAATCAAGATGTAAACTGGACACCTCTGTTGGACACAATATGGAGTGGTAGACTATGCAGCCGGAAGATGTGCTGGATGAAGTTCTCAGTGAGCACTGGCACGGAGGGTAAACCAGTCACCTGCATGAAATGAGCCATTTTGGAGAAGATGGCACCGAAAAAGGAAGCAGTGGACCAGCAGGAAGATTCTTTGGTGACTTGTTGCGAGCACATGAGGGGCAGGCCAATACAAACTTCAGGACATCTTGTTGCAATGTAGGCCACCAATAGTGCCATGAAATCAGCTGCAAAGACTTCTTCTGTCCAGCATTTCCAGCCAGCCAAGACAAATATCCCCATTGAAGAACTCACTTCCTGTCTGCTTCAGCAACGAATGTCTTACCGGGAGAAACCTGGGATATATCTTTGGGGTCCACTGTCACCATCCTTGAAGGCTCAATAATATTTTGAGGCTCCTCCTCTTGATCAGCCCACAGAAATGACCATGACAGCGCATCAGCCTTGACATTATTTTCAGCAGGATGGAAGTGTAGCACGAAGTCGAAGCAGGGAAGAATAGCAACCAGCGGGCTTGGCTTGGGTTCAAACTCTGAGCCGACTGTAGGTAGGCCAAGTTCTTCTGGTCAGTGTAGATTGTTAGATGATGACAGGGTACATCGCTCCTTCCAACATGTAATGCCATTCCTCCAGAGCCATCTTGATCAACAAAAGTTCCCAGTTCCAATCCAGTAGTTGTGTTCAGCTGGAGAGAAAGCTCTGGAAAAGAAACTGCCGGTTACACTCTTACCCATAGCCGACTTCTGTGTGACAACCACACTGGCACCAGAGGACAAAGCATCAACTTCGAGGGTAAACTGCTGGTTTATGTAGTGCCGGAGCCAAAGCATCTTTTGCTTCATTTGTGCATGCCTTTGGATTTGCCTCTTTGCAGGTGAAGGCTGAGATGGGAAGAGCAGGTGACAAGAACCGCGGAATGAACTGCCTGTAATAGTTGGGGAATCCTAGGAACCGCTGGATCGCTTTCAGATTGTCAGGACGTGACCACTTCAATACTGCTGACAACTTGTCTGGATCCATCCTTTAGGCCAATATCCAAGATGATGTTACCTAAGAAAGGCAGGGACGACTGCTCAAACAGACACTTCTCATATTTGGCTTATAGGCGGTTCTCCTTTAACCTCTGCAGCACCTGTTGAATGTTTCTTCTGTGAGTGGGAAGATCTGGTGAGAATACAAGAATGTTGTCCAAGTACACCACTACATATGTGTACAGCAGATCTCGGAAGATATCATTAACAAACTACTGAAAGACCCCTGGGGCATTGCTGAGCCCGAATGGCATTACCTGATACTAATAGTGGCCATCACGGGTGTTGAAGGCAGTCTTCCAATCATGGCCAACCGTATCCTAAACAGATTGTACGCACCACGAAGGCACAGCTTGGAGAAGATTCTGGATCTTTGGAGTCAGTCGAACAATTCTGGTATGAACGACAGCGAGTATTTGTTCTTGACTGATTTGTTTGAGCCTCTTGTAATTGATACATGACCGAAGACAACTCTCCTTTTCCTTAACAAAGAAGAAACCAGCTCTGGCCGGTGAGGAAGATTTTTGAATGAAACCTCTTGCCAGATTCTCCTTTATGTATTCGGAAATGGCTTGGGTCTCGGCCTGAGGCAGGGATAGATACGACCACGAGGAGGTGTAGACACAGAGAGTAGGTTAATCGGGCAATTATATTGTCTATGTGGTGGCAAGGTCTCAGCCTCTTTCTCGTCAACGATGTCCGCAATGGCCCTGTAGGTGGACGGCAGACCTGGAAGATTAGAGAGTCTCACAGGTGGTCAGGGAGACTGCATATACACAAGTCATGTCAGGTGTGACCCCACCTGAGCACATCTCTAGATCTCCAGTCCAAGACTGGCTTCCAAAGCCATGGTAGGCCCAGAAACGGAGGATGTGACATTCCCTGAAGGACATGAAAGGCAATCTTCTCCATATGTAGAAATCCTACACGTAGGACAGCTTCCTTGGTGACAAACTGTATGACCTCAGGCAGAGGCTTTCTGTCCACCGGCAGCACTGAAATAGGAGTTTGCAGCTGACAGACAGGAATCCAATGCCGATCCACTATACTCAGTTGCATAGAATTCAGAAGGGCCACTTCAGAGAACCGGGAGTCGCCACCGGTTATGGACACAGTCATATATAGAGGTGAAGAGGACTATCCATCACCTAGGGTAGCCTCTTCTACTGACCCTAGTCAAGAAAGTTTACTGGCTTCTTGGGGCAGAAGCAAATTAGATGCGCGGAGCTTCCACAGTAGTATCCCCTCCTTCTGGTGCAACCAATCTCCTGGCCGTGGTGGACAAACCACACTTCATCAATCTCCATTGGCTCTGGAACTGCAAGTATGGAAGACACACTGGCATGAAGTACCTCAGAACAGAGGGTACTGGATATGGCGACCTCCTCTCACGGGCCCTCTCATGAGCATGTTCATGAAAGCGCAGGTGAATCTTAACAGCCAGGCTAATCAGGTCATCCAGAGAGGAGGGTAAAACACAACCAGCTAACTCCTCCTTGATTTTACCAAATAAACCTCCCCAGAATGCTCCGACCAATGGCTCATTGGTTCAGTGTAGCTCATAGGATAGGGCGCAGAATTTTATGGAGTATTGACCCACCGTGAGATCCCCTTGTTGAAGGTCAAACAGTGCTTTGGTAGAGGATGCAATGCAACCAGGTTCATCAAAAATCTTCCGGAAAGCCTCCAGGAAGAGAGGCAGGTTGAATACTAGTGGATCCATTCTCTCCAGAAGGGGATTGAACCAGTCCAGGGCTTTGCCATCTAGGTGAGAAGCCAGGAAAGCCACTTTGGCGTCAACTGTGGGGTACTGCTGTGGCAGGAGATGGAAGTGCAAATTATATTGGTTGAGAAACCTGCAACACAGCTTCGCATCCCCTTGGTACCATAGAGGTCTGCTAAGATGAAGTGTCAGCAGCATCAGACAGCACAATATCAGCAGCAGTGCTAAGGGACCAGGCACCTCCTATAGGCAGGGATGCCTTAAGTACCTACAGCCTCACAGCTGACCTGCGAGGCACTTCCAGATTAATAGGATGCTGGCCCTTTAAGAAAGCGGGTGTGGCCTTGGGAAGGGTGCACAGACGCTCCAGGAGGCAGGAGCATGGAACGGGAATGGGAACGCCGCCACAGGATGCCTAGACAGGGGAGGAAATTGACGTCCTCGCCGGGAGAGAGGGGCACGAGATTGCGAGGATGCTGGTATAGGCGTTACAGTAGGCATTGGTAATTAGCCGTGAGTGGCCTAAAAAATTGCTAGGGAAGCATGTAAAAAGTTGTTCTCGCCAATTTTAATTGCATGCTGAAATATATGTAAACACATTTACAGGTATTAACCCAGAAAAAATGAGGAATACACCAATAAAGAGTACCACTATGATAATATCAAAGGGGAACACCTGAAAAAACAAGGACCAAATGTGATGAAAATGCAAAAATATTTATAAAAATAATAACAGCAAGGTGATACAGCAAAAAAAGTGAAGATGGCTAAAATGACAAATGCCACGAAGGAACAAACAAAGTAGAAAAGCACACCAACCATCAACAGATGCCACCATAGCATATAATAGTGCATAGGTAATGCAGTCTAGACAAGCCACAGCATAAAATACCACTGGTTAGAAAATGCAGTGTAAGAACAAATTCTACTGATCCAACACAGATAATAAGTATAAGTAACCTCAATACAGAAAAATAATCTAGTCAATTATATAAAATCTGTGCAGGATCACAACAATGACCAGTTGCTGCAAAGAATGTGGAATTTATGGCATCAAGTATTATTAGGCACATATATAGGTATTGCTAGTTAGGTGTGCGTGGCCAAAAAAGTTGCTAGGGAAGTATCAAAAAAATAGTGGTTCTTGGCAATTTTATTTGCTTGCTGAAAATTCCGCAAACAAATTTATAGGTATTGGTGGTTAGCCGAGTGTGGCTTAAAAAGTTGCTAGGGATGTTTCTAAAAAGTGGTTCTTGGCAATTTTAATTGCCTGCTGAAAATTACGCAAATATATTTATAGGTATTGCTAGTTAGCCATGCGTGGCCTAAAAAGATGCTAGGGAAGTATGTAAAAAGTGGTTCCTGCCAATTTTAATTGCATGTTGAAAATTACGGAAACACATATATAGGTGTTGCTAGTTAGTTGTACCTGGGCCTGCTGTAAATTTTCTAGGCAACTAGCTAAAGAGTTGTTATTGGCAATTTTAATTGCCTTTTCAAAATTACACAGTGAAACACATTTATAGGTATTTTTATTAGTGCATGCTGAACATTTTCTTCTTGCCACTTTTCGGTGTCTGATCCAAATTACGCACTAAAACACATTTGTAGGTAGTGGTACTTTTTCATGTCTTCACAATATTGCCAACATGGGCAGGAAAGAAATAATGAACTAATAATGAACTAATCTTTTGTGTCAGGTGTCTGACAGGTGTAGGCATAGGTTTGTAAAACATCTGTTTGAAAGGGGAAGGTTACATCAACCATGATTGGTAAAAAAGTTGTCGTGGAAGGTGGTGATAATGATGAGACACAGATACCTGAGGCGCACGTGTACTGTCCTGTGATGTCAGGTAACTAAGAGGAAGAGTGGGACAACATAGAGCCTGATGATGAAGTTGTAGATCCCACCTGGTGTGAACCTAGAGGGAGGCACGCAGCTGTGTAGCTCAGTAGATGAGGAGGAGGAGGAGGAAGGCGAGGATGTTACGTTGGAGATTCCCACACAAACATGTAGTGATGCAACTATGAGAATCATTGCATCCTCAACCACAACTCTGGCTGTGGCTAGCAGTGGTGGCGGGTCTGAAGTTCACAGGATGAGTTGCCTAGCCTGGACCTTTTTTGAGACCACAAAGGATAACCTTACTATTGTTATCTGCCAATGTTGTAAACAACGACTCACTATAGGCAAAATTCAAATATTTTTACTACTACATGCATGAACAGGCACATGTGCAACCAACATGCATTACTCTGGGACTCTCACTGCACTAAAATGTGGACTACTCGGCCTTCCCGACTACCGGCCACCAAATCGACTGCGTCTGCTGCTTCTTCCTCCTCCTGTGATCAACACCTCAGGAGCCAAGTAGTTAGGTGTCCCACACAAAGTCATCATTAATGATGTTTCACCAAGAATTTTGGACTGCCCAAAATCCGTGATCTTTCAACAACATTCTTCATTAGTGGATGATAGCAGCACATTTTCAAGTTTTAGATCGTGATGATCCCTTGAAAGCGTAGACCGACTAACATTAATAAAGATGAACAAGTCGTTGATGTCCAGTGACTTTGCCACACCAGTCCCAGACTGTGCAGGCTAGGCAATGCTGTAGTATCAGGGTTCTGTGAGCAAGAGGCATACACCTGTCTTTCATGCATCTCTGAATTTTTAACATTTAAATGCCAAGCCACATCCTGTGGGTGGCATTTACCATACCTCCCTGTCATGCAAAGACACTATGGTGTAATGGGGGGGACAACTAATGTCACATTCCTGCTGTCTGCCTGAAATGTTTTTAAAACTGAACACTCCAAGTCGCTTTTCAAAGTTATATTTTCACTGCAATTACAGTGGTCTGAGAACAAGAGGCCTATGCCTGTCTGGAATCTTGCTGTCTCCGGTGAAGGTAGAAATGTTGGTTTAGGCCTTATTCCAGGGCCAGTCCCACCCAGTCATGTTGCTTTGTTGGGATATTTGTAGTGAGTGCCAATTTTTTCTACTTCTCCTGTTGCCTGACCTTAATTTTTGGAAATTTGGAGACTCCAAGTAGGGTCTCCAAGTTGTCTTTTATCTGTAGTGCCAGTCTCCTGGCCTACACTTGCCACTCAGGCATGTCTTCATTTTTAAAATTGAAATCCAGGGCCAGGGCCTATGTGTTCCATGGACCGTACCTCCCTGGTATTTTAAAGCCCTATCTGCGGGGGGGGGGGGGGGGGGGGTGTCAATTGATGCTACTGTACTACTGTCTGCCTGAAAGGATTTTGAATCTCAAAACTACAAGATAGATCTTAAAGTTGTTTGCTGAGGGTAGTGTCAGGCTTCTGGGAGCAAGAGGCCTGCACCAGTCACCGTGGCATGTCTTCATTTTCAAATTGTGATGCTAAGCCACAACCTGTATGTTGCATGGACCGTACCTCTCTCCTCTTTTGAAGACCTATGGGAAAAGGGGAAATTTATGCTACTGTACTGCTGTCTGCATGAAAGGTTTTTAAATGTCGAGAGTACCAGATAGGTGTCAAATGTAGTGAACCAGCAGCGGGAGCTGGAACACCAGGAGAGTGCTCAGCAGGGATTCCCCACTAGATGGCACTAGACTTAACAAACCAGCAGGAGGAGTCAGAGCACCAGGAGAGTGCTGACAGCAAATCCTCCACTAGAGGGCACAATTCTCCCCAGTAGAAGAAGTGGATGGTCGTACAGGCTGGGGTCAGAACCAGGAGGTCTACGAGGTACTAAGAGTAAGGCCAAAGACACAAGGCATGAAAATCGGACCGAGTGGAATGTGATAAAACATAGCATTCCACTCGGACCAATATTTGCCTACAGTTAGGTCCAGAAATATTTGGACAGTGACACAAGTTTTGTCATTTTAGCTGTTTACAAAAACATACAATTATATATATAATATGGGCTGAAAGTGCACACTCCCAGCTGCAATATGAGAGTTTTCACATCCAAATCGGAGAAAGGGTTTAGGAATCATAGCTCTGTAATGCATAGCCTCCTCTTTTTCAAGGGACCAAAAGTAATTGGACAAGGGACTCTAAGGGCTGCAATTAACTCTGAAGGCGTCTCCCTCGTTAACCTGTAATCAATGAAGTAGTTAAAAGGTCTGGGGTTGATTACAGGTGTGTGGTTTTGCATTTGGAAGCTGTTGCTGTGACCAGACAACATGCGGTCTAAGGAACTCTCAATTGAGGCGAAGCAGAACATCCTGAGGCTGAAAAAAAAGAAAAAATCCATCAGAGAGATAGCAGACATGCTTGGAGTAGCAAAATCAACAGTCGGGTACATTCTGAGAAAAAAGGAATTGACTGGTGAGCTTGGGAACTCAAAAAGGCCTGGGCGTCCACGGATGACAACAGTGGTGGATGATCGCCTCATACTTTCTTTGGTGAAGAAGAACCCGTTCACAACATCAACTGAAGTCCAGAACACTCTCAGTGAAGTAGGTGTATCTGTCTCTAAGTCAACAGTAAAGAGAAGACTCCATGAAAGTAAATACAAAGGGTTCACATCTAGATGCAAACCATTCATCAATTCCAAAAATAGACAGGCCAGAGTTAAATTTGCTGAAAAACACCTCATGAAGCCAGCTCAGTTCTGGAAAAGTATTCTATGGACAGATGAGACAAAGATCAACCTGTACCAGAATGATGGGAAGAAAAAAGTTTGGAGAAGAAAGGGAACGGTACATGATCCAAGGCACACCACATCCTCTGTAAAACATGGTGGAGGCAACGTGATGGCATGGGCATGCATGGCTTTCAATGGCACTGGGTCACTTGTGTTTATTGATGACATAACAGCAGACAAGAGTAGCCGGATGAATTCTGAAGTGTACCGGGATATACTTTCAGCCCAGATTCAGCCAAATGCCGCAAAGTTGATCGGACCGCGCTTCATAGTACAGATGGACAATGACCCCAAGCATACAGCCAAAGCTACCCAGGAGTTCATGAGTGCAAAAAAGTGGAACATTCTGCAATGGCCAAGTCAATCACCAGATCTTAACCCAATTGAGCATGCATTTCACTTGCTCAAATCCAGACTTAAGACGGAAAGACCCGCAAACAAGCAAGACCTGAAGGCTGCGGCTGTAAAGGCCTGGCAAAGCATTAAGAAGGAGGAAACCCAGCGTTTGGTGATGTCCATGGGTTCCAGACTTAAGGCAGTGATTGCCTCCAAAGGATTCGCAACAAAATATTGAAAATAAAAATATTTTGTTTGGGTTTGGTTTATTTTTCCAATTACTTTTGACCTCCTAAAATGTGGAGTGTTTGTAAAGAAATGTGTACAATTCCTATAATTTCTATCAGATATTTTTGTTCAAACCTTCAAATTAAACGTTACAATCTGCACTTGAATTCTGTTGTAGAGGTTTCATTTCAAATCCAATGTGGTGGCATGCAGAGCCCAACTCGCGAAAATTGTGTCACTGTCCAAATATTTCTGGACCTAACTCTATGTGTCAGCACCCATGAGCAATTATTTTCTGGACCCCAATCGGACCGAGCAAACAATTGCAGCATGCTGCGATTGTAATGTGAGACTCTTTCTCTCGCACCCATTCAAGTCTATGGGGCGAGAGAAGATCGCACTGCACTCGCAGTACACTGGTGTACCGCGAGTGCAGGGCGAGAATGGCAATAGCTGGCAATGGAGGAGAGAGGGAGATAAATCCCACCCTCTCCTACTCCGTGCCGGCCCGCCCTTTCTCAGCGCTGGTCCGCCTTCCTTAGTGCTGGCCCACCCCCCGCAGCTGAGGTCCAATTGCATGAATGAACACCACATGGAGTCGGCTATACAGAATCCACATTCTAACTAGGCCCTGAGGAGAAGGATGTTCTGGTAGTCACTAGAGCTTTGCTGCTGCTGGAGCCCTTGATTTTGGTGTAGTCGTGTTGGTGGAAGCAGTGTAGGCTGCAGAACTGGTGTAAGGCTACAGCCATGAAGTTGGTTTAAATCCCATGTTATTCCCCTGTTTGTTGACCTTTCCTCATGATGCTTTAGTGCAGCAGTGGGACTATCACCTCTTGCCGACCAGCTCACTAGTGAGGGTGAGTGCAGGACTAGCAAGGAATGAGGTATCCTGCTTGGCAACAGGTTGAAAGAACCTGTATATGGATGCTAGGGAGCTCAGGAAACAGCTTTAGGTAAGTTCAGGAGGTGTACCCTCACTCCTCTCATAGCGCCAGGGCCCATCATTGTTAGGCTATGTGCGCACTAGAGCAAAATACCCGCGGATTTACCCGCGGATTTGCCGCGGAAATTTCTTGAGAAATGTCTGCAATCTTTGTGCAGACATTTCCCATGAAATTCTATGAGAAAAAAAAAAAGCTGTGCGCACTGGTGCGGATTTTTCTCAAGAAAGTTTCGGTGCGGAAATTTCTCGAGAAACTTTCTTGAGAAAATGAACATGTCCATTAAATCCGCAGGTATCCCGCGGATTTCTGCAGTACAGCCTGCAAAAATCCGCAGGGAACCACCCGCGGGAAAATCGCGGCAATTTCGCGGCAATTTCGCGGCAATTCCGCGGCAAATCCGCTGTAAATCCGCATGCGGTTTTGCCGCGGATTTTTTCCGGAGTTCAGCAAATCTTCACTCCCGGAAGTTTCTCGAGAAGATTTTCTCGAGAAACTTCACATCTCTAGTGCGCACATAGCCTTAAGTGTTCTCAATGTACCCTGTGTGTGGCCACACTCATCGGGGGGTTCCCTGGTGTCTGGATGTACCCTGATTGTCACAGTGGGACATTATTAAGGCTTTGTTCACACGTATTTTTGCTACATATTTGCAGTATATTTAATGGGTTTTGTACAAATTAAAAGTCGATGTTTACAATACCAGCAAAAGCTTTGAGATTTCATAAATCTAATGCACACTATTGTTTTTTTTCCTGACTGAATTGGAAAACTGCTGAATGTTTTAAAGAGCTCTATGTGTGAACATAGTCTAAGGGGTGGAGTAGATGTTTTTTAATTTGAGTTATATACAAGTCAATACACTAGAAAGAATGTTTCCTAACATTTTTTCCTGAAAAATCCATTTTATATTTGGCTTTGTATGCCTTATTGTCACTACGTAAAAGTGGCGTAATGCTCTGACAACATTGTTTCCAGCAGTGACCCTGGAGTCAGAGATGCATCCAGGTATCTTTCCCATAACCCATTCCATTTTTGCACTGTTTCCATTTCCATTTCAGTTATGTTCCTTCCCTCCCCCAGCCCTCCTAGGAGAATCTTCTGGAAAAATGCTTGCATCTCTCATAGACTTCTAATATACTTGTTATTCCAGTGAAGCACCCAACCAGTCTGACCTGCTGGATTCTAGTAACAAGTACCTCAGCGTATTAGTTCTTGGCCATCATTACTTTTAATGTGTTACAAAAGCAAGATGAAGCTCAGGAGTAGGATGAAGGTACTGAATCTGATCTAATCAGTCAAGGAAAAATGCCCGCCACCACAACATCATGTAAGTAAGGAGAACAGAAAGCTGTGTGCTACTCAAGACACAATTTGAGAATAACATTTGAAGTAATTGAAGAAAGGGACCTGATCTGGCTTTAGTTTTTTTTTTGTTTTTTTTACATCATATGGATGGCCAGATGAATGTGCTTTGGAGAAGTGATATCACCATTATACATAAAGAGAAGAAGGAAAGCTGTCTGAGGCAGTAGGATTCTATCAGTAGTGGTCTGACCTGGGCATGGAGTGTGTGGTAGAGTCGGTGTAGTGTGGTTACCTGAGGGCTGCTGGTTCAGTACACACGCTGCGGGGTTTTTGTCCAGAAGAATCAAAAACACACTCAGGCCAGCTGTAAAACGCTTCAACTTTCCTACAAGTAAAATATATCTTTGTACCGTGTTAGCCAGTAGAGATTCCTAATAACAGGTTCTCTATACCGACATGCTTCTCTCGCAGAGAGGCACATATTCTTCACAGGCAATCCTTCCTTAACACACTATGGCTCTTTCTTCTGTTGTTGTGTACAGAGTCCCACCGGCTACAAGGAGTGTAATGCCGGCGTCACACGGGATGATTTATCATGCGATCGCACGAGTGATCGTATCTGCTCCCGTCGTTTGTGCATCACGGGCAATTAGTGGCGCACAAAGTCGTTAAACCCCGGTCACACGTACTTACCTCCCGGACGACGTCACTCTGGGCGGTGAAAATCCTCTTCCTTAAGGGGGAGGGACGTTCGGCATCACAGCGACGTCACACGGCAGCCGGCCAATAGAAGCGGAGGGGCGAAGATGAGCGGGACGTAACATCCCGCCCACCTCCTTCCTTCCGCATTGTTGGCGGGACACAGGTAAGCTGTGTTCGTCATTCTCGAGGTGTCACACGGAGCGATGTGTGCTGCCACGGGAACGATGAACAACCGGAGCACAGAAAGAGGACCGACATTTTGAAAATGAACGACGTGTCAACGAGCAACGATAAGGTGAGTATTTTTGCTCGTTCACAGTCATTCGGAGGTGTCACGTGGTATGATATCTCTGACGATGCCGGATGTGCGTCACTAACGACGTGACCCCGCCGACATATCGCCCGATATATCGTACCGTGTGACGCCGGCATAAGAGTTCTCCACCTCAGGTATAGGAACTTGCTACTTCTAAGGGGCCAGACTACAACGGGTTTGCATCCAGAGACCCCAAATCCTACAGTGACGGTCGCTGTCTAAAGACTAAAGGCCCTATTACACGCAGCGACATCACTAACGAGATATCTCTGGGGTCACAGAATTCGTGACGCACATCCGGCCTCGTTATAATAATAATAATAATTTATTCATTTATATAGCACTATTAATTCCACAGCACTTTACATACATTGGTCATACTGTCCCCATTGGGGCTCACAATCTAGAGTCCCTATCAGTATGTTTTTTGGAGTGTGGGAGGAAACCGGAGACCCCGGAGGAAACCCACGCAAACACGGGGAGAACATACAAACTCCTTGCAGATGTTGTCCTTGGTGGGAATTGAACCCAGGAGGACCCCAGCGCTGCAAGACTGCAGTGTTAACCACTGAGCCAGCATGCCGCTCATACTTTAGCGACGTTGTTGCGTGTGACACCTACGAGCGACCGCTAGTGATCAGAAATACTCCCCTAATTGTTGATCGTTGACACGTCGTTAATTTTCAAAATATCGTTGCTCGTGCTGGACGCAGATTGTTCGTCGTTCCTGAGGCAGCACACATCGCTACGTGTGAAACCCCGAGAATAACGAACAGCGTTCCTGCATCCTCCGGCAACGAGGTGGGCGTGTCGTTAATGCATATGGTCTCCGCCCCTCCGCTTCTATTGGCGGGCCGCTGTGTGACGGTGCTGTGACGGCGCACGAACCTCCCCCATAAAAAAGAGGTTGTCCGCCGCCCACAGCGACGTCACTAGGAAGGTAAGTCCGTTTTACGCGTCCTAGCGATATTGTTCGCCACAGGCAGCGATTTGCCCGTGACGCACAAATGACAGGGTTGGGTGCTTTCGCTAGTGACATCGGTAGCGATGTCGCTTCGTGTAAAGAAGCCTTAAGGCCCTTATCTTGCCCGCACTTTTCCAGTCTGCCTGCTTGCCACGGAGGTGCTGTTCTTTTGTTTGCCTCAAAACACCAAGGAGCTGCTCTCATACAATCAGTTTCTGGGCACCAGCTTCTATCTTCCGCCTGCCCAAAACTTTTGCCTGTTTTTTTAGTCACCACATCGCTCTCTCCACTCTGCTACATTCTTCGCTTCATTCCTATCACTAACTACAACCAGGAAGTCCTACCTCCCTTATCCCCTAGACTGTGGGCTGGGCTTTCATCACTAACCCTTGCAGTCCTGCAACTGTACCTTCTATCTAAATTCCCTCTTAGTGTAACACCCTAGGGTCGAGTGGTTTTTTACCCGACTCGCCACCGGGCTGGGGGTTGCAGATCATCTGCGTCGTGACTGGCTGGCCTGGTTCAGTTTTGTGACCCCAAGGCATACAGGAGGGAGGGAAGGCGGTGGACAGGAGCAAGGATGGAGAATGGGGGTAGCGATGGTGAGGAAAGTCTTTTTAGATCGTGACGCCACCTGTGGTCCATGGCCAGAGATGGGCCGCCGCTCTGGCCTTCACCATCAACCCCAGAGGTGCTGCTCTCCGGGGTTGATGGTGAAGGCCGCAGCCGGGATGGTGTGGCTCCTCTCAGGTGGAGCGGGGTTTCCCCAGGCAGGATTACTGAGGACAGACGGGGGTGGTGGTAGTCCCCGTTGGCTCCGCAGTGCTGGGTGATGGTGCCGGCAAAGGAGAGGCAGAGACAGTTGCTGCGGTTCAAGGTCTTTTACTCACTGATAGTTCAAGCGCTGCCCCAGAGTACCAGTCTCCGCCACGATGGGCTCTAGACGACCCCGAATCCATGAAAGGTCAGGTCCAGTGTGTCAGCCTATGGGCCCTTCCTCCTTTGATGCGATAAGTATCGGATCCCCGTGATGTGAAGCACTTGGGTGTCCCGGTGTCAGTAAAGTGTCCCGTTTGGTATGCTGATTCAACGGTTCCACTGTGGGGCCGGTCGAAGAGCTCAACCCTGGATTCTATATGCCATTTGGCTCCAGGAATTGTAGGACAGGTCCGGTGACTTTTCTAGCCTGTTTCCGTATGCCTGCCCTAGGATTCTGTACCCCAACAGCGCCAGTCCTGTGGAAGCAGCCGCGTGACCGTGTTGAAATGCCTTGGCCCACAGAGTTGTCTCATGGCACGTCCACTTTGCTCAGCGTCTGTAGCTGTTTTCTTGTCTGAAGTTGTGTTGTGTGTTTGAAGCTGTTGCCCCCAGCCGCAGCCACCGGCTGGTTCACTACTCTCACAAGGTCAACCTGCTTCTCCCACTGTGTGCTTCTAACTCTCCCTGATGGTTGCTTCTCCCTGACCCTGAGTCCCGGTTCCAGTGGATCGGGAGCCCCTAAGTGCATTGGCGTCCTGTAAACCCAACCACTGTGGTGACCCCCTTTTGTGACCCGACCCTGGCCTGATCTTCATTGGGGAGGGCAACCCACTGTAAATTGTATGCGTGTGTTGGTAAAACCGGCACCGACCTTCCTTAGACCCAGGATAAGTACTACACCCTAAAGGAGGTGCAGTATCTTGTGGAGCCTGAAGCCCCAGGGGTGCCATATTAGCAGTTAGAGAGTCCAGTGCCACTTAGTGGGAGCTGATAGGACTGTTATGTAACCCACATAAAAGCTTACATATATTGCTCTACACATAAAATACAATTTATAATACAGCAAGTGGTGTCTTCGGGAGGGAGGTTACTAACCGTAGGCCACCCTCCTACAATTGCATATACTCTTTATATAAGTACAATGTGCACTACTTGGGTGATCATTGATAAATATAAGGCTCTATTTGTATTTTTGTATTTAAAAAAAAAAAGACAAAAAAAAACTTAGAGTTGTCATCATCCATGTTGTTAGCTATTTCTTTGGTGTTCAACTTAATCCTGTTGACAACAGAAAAATGTATTGTGGGCAATCCAGTCATATTCCTTGGGTTTGAATCCTCTGCAGATGTTGTCCTCCAGCCATTGTTAACCAAAACTGACAGTTTAAGCGAAATACATAGCCTTGTAGGTCAGAAATTTACTGCACTAAGGGGTACTTTGCACACTACGACATCGCAAGCGAATTGTAGCAATGCCGAGCGCGATAGTCCCCGCCCCCGTCGCACATGCAATATCTTGTGATAGCTGCCGTAGCGAAAATTATCGCTACGGTAGCTTCACATGCACTTACCTGCACTGCGACGTCGCTCTGGCCGGCGAACCGCCTCCTTCCTAAGGGGGCGGGTCGTGCGGCGTCACAGCGACGTCTCACGGCAGGTGGCCAATAGAAGCAGAGGGGCGGAGATGAGCGGGACGTAAACATCCCGCCCACCTCCTTCCTTCCTCATTGCAGGCAGGACGCAGGTAAGGAGATGTTCCTCGCTCCTGCGGCTTCATACACAGCGATGTGTGCTGCCTGCAGGAACGAGGAACAACATTGTACCTGTCGCTGCAGCGACATTATGGAAATGCCCGACACTACACCGATCATATAGTTTCGACACTTTTGCGCTCGTTAATCGTAGTAAAAAGGATTCACATACTCCGATGTCAACAACGACACCGGATGTGCTTCACATTCGATTTGACCCCACCGACATCGCAGCTGCGATGTCGAAGTGTGCAAAGTACCCCTTAGATGTCATCTGGGTGCAGTGCGATGTATTCCATGCATCCACAAAATTGAATGGGTGAGTGGCATCCGAATACAGAGTGAAATTTCAGCATTCACTGACAGATTATGTTCGTGGGATAAAACAGGCATCAGCACTGCTCCATTGAATAACATTAGTCCAAGTGCTATCCAATAAAAAAATCGGATAGCACTCTTCTGATGTATACAGTGGCGTGAGTGAGCCCTCAAGGTGGAATCTTGATAGATTCTATATCCCCTACAGTGCCTACAAGTAGTATTCAACCCCCTGCAGATTTAACAGGTTTGATAAGATGCAAATAAGTTAGAGCCTGCAAACTTCAAACAAGAGCAGGATTTATTAAAAGTTGCATAAATCTTACAAACCAACAAGTTATGTTGCTCAGTTAAATTTTAATAAATTTTCAACATAAAAGTGTGGGTCAATTATCATTCAATTGTTTGCAATTACAGCTAATAATCGTCTTTTATAAGACCTGATCAGGCCGGCACAGGTCTCTGGAGTTATCTTGGCCCACTCCTCCATGCAGATCTTCTCCAAGTTATCTAGGTTCTTTGGGTGTCTCATGTGGACTTTAATCTTGAGCTCCTTCCACAAGTTTTCAATTGGGTTAAGGTCAGGAGACTGACTAGGCCACTGCAACACCTTTATTTTTTCCCTCTTGAACCAGGCCTTGGTTTTCTTGGCTGTGTGCTTTGGGTCGTTGTCTTTTTGGAAGATGAAATGACGACCCATCTTAAGATCCTTGATGGAGGAGCGGAGGTTCTTGGCCAAAATCTCCAGGTAGGCCGTGCTATCCATCTTCCCATGGATGCGGACCAGATGGCCAGGCCCCTTGGCTGAGAAACAGCCCCACAGCATGATGTTGCCACCACCATGCTTGACTGTAGGGATGGCATTCTTGGGGTCGTATGCAGTGCCATCCAGTCTCCAAACGTCACGTGTGTGGTTGGCACCAAAGATCTCGATCTTGGTCTCATCAGACCAGAGAACCTTGAACCAGTCTGTCTCAGAGTCCTCCAAGTGATCATGAGCAAACTGTAGACGAGCGTTGACATGACGCTTTGAAAGTAAAGGTACCTTATGGGCTCATCTGGAACAGAGACCATTGCGGTGGAGTACGTTACTTATGGTATTGACTGAAACCAATGTCCCCACTGCCATGAGATTTTCCCGGAGCTCCTTCCTTGTTGTCCTTGGGTTAGCCTTGACTCTTCGGACAAGCCTGTCTTCGGCACGGGTGGAAACGTTCAAAGGCTGTCCAGGCCGTGGAAGGCTAACAGTAGTTCCATAAGCCGTCCACTTCCGGATGATGCTCCCAACAGTGGAGACAGGTAGGCCCAACTCCTTGGAAAGGGTTTTGTACCCCTTGCCAGCCTTGTGACCCTCCACGATCTTGTCTCTGATGGCCTTGGAATGCTCCTTTGTCTTTCCCATGTTGACCAAGTATGAGTGCTGTTCACAAGTTTGGGGAGGGTCTTAATTAGTCAGAAAAGGCTGGAAAAAGAGATAATTAATCCAAACATGTGAAGCTCATTGTTCTTTGTGCCTGAAATACTTCTTAATACTTTAGGGGAATCAAACAGAATTCTGGTGGTTTGAGGGGTTGAATAATAAATGACCCTCTGAATAAACTTTTCACAATTTAAAAAAAAAAAAAAAAGAAATAACATTCTGTTTTGCTGCAGTGCATTTCACACTTCCAGGCTGATCTACAGTCCAAATGTCACAATGCCAAGTTAATTCCGAATGTGTAAACCTGCTAAATCTGCAGGGGGTTGAATATTACTTGTAGGCACTGTATATGTGTTTAGTTTGGGTAGACAGACACTCTTTAGATTTAGGCTGCGAATGCACTTTGCGTTCACCTACTTGCAGTTCTAAACGCACGTTTTAGACTTAATTGTTTTGAACAAAGTTGCCTTTTTCTGAACTTTAGCGCTGAAAACGCATGCGTATTTACCACGTTTTAGATGCGTTTTCAGCACTTTTTACCTGCTTTTCCACCTGTGTTTTGATAGATGCGTTTTGAACTTCATGACACTGCTAAATAAAGTTTAAATAGTCAAACTCAATGAAAAAATTGGAAAAAAAGAAACAAATCTATATTTTTGTGAAAAATAATGAAAAAACATTAATTTAATGAAATGATAGCGGTAATATGATATTTAATGGAAAAATAGCAATAATTTATTAAAATTCTTATTTTTAATTGTCGGACTATGTGTGTGTGTAAGGGGACATATGAAATCATTATTTTGATGTCCAAAAAGCATGCATTTTTGAAGTCCAAAACGCATGTTTTCTGCACTGGAAAAGCAGGTAAAACGCTGGATTTTGCTGGAATCTTGGTTTTTGCTATTTTTCATAGACTTCAATGTTAGCAAAACGCACCCAAAATGGCAAAAACAATTGACATGTTGCTTCTTTGAACGCATGGTTTTTGCCACAAAATATGCAAATTAAACGCAGCGTTTTAAAACGCAAAGTGGGGTCTAGAAATCCCCATTTTCCATAGACTTTACTGGAAAATCAAAACGCATGCCTTTTGGCATGAAAAAGGGGATTCTCAAAAACGGACCTAAAAAGCACCTAAAACGCAGGTGGAAACGCAAAGTGCGTTCTCACCCTTAAAGTAGAGTCTGATTTAGGTTGGTGCATGCGCTTATACATTTCCATGAAAAAATGTAATTTTGCACAATTAATTATATACCTAAATAATTTATATTTCAAGAAAAATTGTCTTTTAATCTTAAGATTTATATTACTAGCTTCTAATCACATTTATGATAGGGTCATGCAATAGCTTCAAGACAGAAAATGAAATATTTTACTTTACTTTAAATGGATCTGTACTATTAAGCACTAGGAGTGCCTTTGCTTTTATAGTTTGCATTATTTATGTCAGAAAAGAACTGCATGGATATAACAAGACCTTTTTAGATCTAAAAATATTTAATAAAATATGTCAACTAGATGCTAGTGAGGAAATTAAACGTATAACATAAAATTAAATGTCAAAAAGGACAGACAAAAATATTGGCTCTTCTAGTGGTCTAGTTTCAACTTGTATATCTGGCTTTACATGCAAGTCAAAATCCACTGTAGGTCAAAAATGAGTTTACACTTTACACATCTTCAGTACAATTGAGTGAGTAATAAAGTGATTTAGACAACTAACTGTATAAATATACAGTGCAGATGTCTATTTTGTCTTTTTCTTTTGTCTCCACGCATTTTGAGATTTTAGATATAAGAGCATAAAGTAAATGTGGTTTTGTGATACACTGTCACGCGATAGTGATATGTGCTGTCGGGATCCGCACACGTAGATTACTTCTACAGTGTCAGACGCTGTTCATATTGCAGTGTCCAACAGGCAACCTGATCTCTCTTAAGGGCTCAACCTGGCTGGGCATTGGCTGAGTTGTTTCACTGCTCCCAGTCTTGCAGGAGTTAATCTTTTTTGGAGCAGTGTGCTACTCTTCTGAGAGTCAGATTGCTGATACCTTCCACAGCTGGTCTCCTTTTATTTAAGGCTGGAGTGTGCAGTAGGAGACTGCCGAAGATAGTCTCTGCTTGCAGTTGAATAAAACCCAATGGCCGTTGCATACCTCTTTTTGGTGACCAGTGGGTTGTTGTTTGTACTGTTTGTGAGTACCCTGGTATGACTTTCTCCTGTGATTTTGTCTCTCCTCTGTAGTTATTTGTGGTGTGAGTGTGTTTCAGTTTGATCCCTTCATCTGCGTCTTGGGGAGGTTGTTACTTTGGGTCCAGCTTATCCCACGGTTGGGGGTACAGGACACGTTTTAGGACAGGGCCCGACAGGAGACAGGGCCAGGGTGGAGATTTGGACCGCCCTACCATCCAAAGTACCTCCAGGTTCAGGGTGAGCGCAGGGCCCACAGTCTTAGGGTCAACTTAGCAACCCTTGACAGAGAGCTAAGCAAAACAAGTCATTTGTATGGCTATCCATTGTTGTGATTAAGGTCTGTCGAGCATTTTGCTATCATGTCACAATTTTGTATTAAATTTGTCTTTTGAAATTGAAGGTCTAACCAAATTCAAGGAAAAGTTTGAGGACAGATCTGTGTAGTAAAGTTTTGAGCTGCTCACTCTATTTCTGAAGCAGCGCACGTAATTTCTGTACCCATCAGTATATCCTGCGAGGCACATTACACTAGTTTCCATGGCTCATCCCAACTCTTCCTCTTGAGTACCAAAAAATTAGCATAGAGATGCAGTACATTAAAATGGGAGGAACTAGTACTTATGTTATTTGATTCATTAGTTATATGTAAAAATGGTATATAAGACTTTAGAAAAAGTACAACATCTCATTGATACCAAATGGCAAATAAAATTAATAGCTGTGATAAATTTGCTGATTTTTTTTCCATTACGCCCATATAAAAAATATATGAAAATGACTAAAATATTATGTATGAAAGCTAACACTCATTCTGCAAAGAGAAATTCCTACAGAACAAATTAAAAACAAAGTTAGATCCCTCGATATGGCCACACAAAAATGATTTATTTTTTTTTTTGCTATGATGCATACTTTTACTGATCAAAAGTATTAAAAAAACAATTAAAATAAGCAATACATAGTTACAGTAAGAGTCAAAACCAAAATTACACATTTCAAAGAAACCACAATGCTATTAGTTGCTCTAAGAAAGAGTTAATTTTAATAAAAACAAATTAGAAGTACGGTAAAAAATATTTGAATGTTACAAGTGCATACATATTACAATGCATGCCATCTGGATGTAAGCTAGCAAGGAGATTTATAGTGTTTTTACAGACAATTACATAGAGTAGGCTGTCCAGCAAAATGATCTGTGCATGCGCTGCCTTCACATAATGCCCTCCGAGAATATGTCTATCAAAATGACGTGTCTGGGGAACCGTGAAGCAAATACTTTCCATCTGGGATTTATACAAATATTTGATTCAGACTAAAAAGGAATTACACAATAACACATACTATACTGCTATGTGCTGACTAGAAGTTCAAGGCAATTGTAAAAACATGTAAAAAAAAAATCTGTATTTAGGAAATAGTTACCGTATATAGTTTTACAGTATATTAACACATTAATTTTCTCATTTTATGTAATGTCTGATTACTTTGCAATAAAAGAGTAAAAGAAACTATGCTTGGAAGGCACATCCCAAATTATAATATGTTTATTCAGTAATGGAAAAAAAACACCAGATACAGACAAATTAAAACCAATTAAAACATGCAAAAAAAATTAAGCTTAAATAAAAATAACATTCTATGCTCATCTAATGAGACAAGAGACTTCTTCACAGGGAATATCTTTAAATATCCAAGGAAAACCACCTGGAACTGTACAATAAAGAAAATAATAATATCGTGTTTATGTTGTTTTGAAGCCTCAAGAGGGCCTATGTTATTTGTTGGAGAGCGGTCTATATGGAAGAAATAAACTTCCTGGGCTCTTAAAGTGAAAGTGTTCCTATCTGCAACCTCAACGATCATGGTGCGTAAGTAAGTAATAACTGTATTGTATGTTGTGATGGAGTGTAAGTAAGCCTATCACATATGGTACTAGAGTGCAGGCAGCAATCCAGGTGGAGCTGCGTAGACCTGTGGGAACTGAGTGACCATGCATGTAGCAGTGCATTCAGAGGAAATGGAACAGCTGTTGAAGTACCTGGTGCAGGTCGGTGTGCAGCAGGTTCATCGACAGCAGAGGGAGCAGCAGCAGAAGTAGCAGCAACAGCAATAGTGTACTGGAAGCTGAAGGTAGACACCAGGCGCACCAAGGAACTGTATGGATTGGTATGGGAAAATCCCCTGGGGAGTTCATGACACATACCCCCTCTAAACTAGAGTACTCAAAAAAGAGTGGTGGCCCAAAAAAGGGATGTATCCTCAAAAGGGAGCTGGGCATCCCAAACAGACAGTGGCAGAGGTGCAAATGGACTGTAACCACAGACAAAGATGTTTATGCTTCGCATGTCCGGTCTGCAGTACAGACCACCCATCCGAAGAAGGGCTATGTCTGTGTACCATGGAGGGAGAAGGCATGACTTGACTTGTAGACTCAGGGAGCTTGGTGACAAGGGTGAGGGCCACACGTGATGTCTACATGGTTCCCGTAAGGAAGATCTGTGTCAGCTACATCTGTGGGTACAGTGGATAATTCCTGGTGTCTAAAGTGGTCAGGTGGCAGGATCATTGGGGCCCATGATGTTGGTGTAGTCTGGAACTTACTGCATCCAATTATAATAAGCTGAGACTCTAAATTATTTTGGACTTGTGTGAGAAGGGAAAAGTGTCCAGTTGCTTGTGTAAGAGTCAGAACACTCCAAAGTAGGCCCGAACAGAGTCGGGGGCTAAAGGGGTTCCTGGTTGTATGTTGGGGTGTATAAAGGAGAAGATAGCACCTTCTAGAGTTCACAGTTGTAAATTAGGGGTTATCAAAGAAAATGGCGATGTGAAAAACTTAGCAACATGGCATTTAAAAAAAATAAACAGTACTGTGACTATTCAAAACAGCATAGCTCAAGAAAAGAGGGCTGACAACTGGTTAAATGGGGATTTGTTGTTCCAGGGTACCAGCTGGTTATGCAACAAGCGAAGAGGGGTGGAAGAAGCTGCACCCATAGAAAATATCATTAAGGAAAATACAGTGTGTTGTGCTTCCTTTCAAAATTTGGATTCTCTTCAAGACTCTGAGTAAGCATGGAGGATGAAGTTATGTGGCCAGTCACAACCGCTGCGTTAGAGCCAGAGAATGATATGCTGCAAGAGGAATCAGAGCTATAATTAACACATTGTGACAATGGAAATTGTCAGAATGAAGTCATGGAAAAGGAGCCAACTAAGAAAGCAGTGTGATTTTTAAGCATAAAGCTAATAATTTGTTGAGCGAGAGCGCTACTGGAGAAAAAAAATTGAGAGTGCTGTAGAGGATGAAATCCATCAGAGTGCTAAAGGAGATGAAATCCTGGAGAGCTTTAGTGGAGGGAAAATTCTAAAAGAACAAAAGTAGCAGACCAGTAATACATGCATGTCTGGGGTGGCTGAAAGTGGAAACAGTGTCGAAACTCTGGAAGGAGAAGAGTGCCGTGCTGAGTGTGACATCCTGGTAGAATGTGATTAGCAGGGTAAAAGTAAAATATAACTTTTAATAATCCTATTAAAAACAGGGGGTGAACACAGACAACAAACACATAACGGTGATAATCCGGTAAAGGAGAGCTGTAATTAACAGCAATGGTCGGCAAACCTAAACCAGAAAATCCCTAAGAGCTTGTTAAACAATATGTAATTGCAAAGGCTGAAAAATGAACCTTCAAAAGTAAGGCAAATAATAAAGGATTGGTCTCACCGGTATCTCTTTTCATTCAACACCCTGGTGATAATGGGATCACAGAGGGGGAGCTATTGAAAGCTTAGCTACCACAAACCCCTCAGATGCAGATCCGCTACAGGCATGCTCCAGTTCTCCCTACGCGTTTCGTCATTTCCAACTCATCAAGGGAGCCTTTCTGGACTGTGGAGCCAAGAGTGAAAGACGTGGGCGTCTACCTCTGCACAAGAGGTCTTTCACTCTTGGCTCCACAGTCCAGAAAGGCTCCCCTGATGAGTTGGAAATGACGAAACGCGTAGGGAGAACTGGAGCACACCTATTGCGGATCTGCATCTAAGGGGTTTGTGGTAGCTAAACTTTCAATAGCTCCTCCTCTGCGATCCCATTATCACCAGGGTGTTGAATGAAAAGAGATACCGGTGAGACCAATGCTTTATTATTTGCCTTACTTTTGAAGGTTCATTTTTCAGCCTTTGCAATTACATATTGTTTAACAGGCTCTTAGGGATTTTCTGGTTTAGGTTTGCCGACCATTGCTGTTAATCACAGCTCTCCTTTACCGGATTATCACCCTTATGTGTTTGTTGTCTGTGTTCACCCCCTGTTTTTAATAGGATTAGTAAAAGTTATATTTTACTTTTACCCTGCTAATCACATTCAATTTACATTGGGTAATTGCTCCCGCTATTATTGACATCCTGGTAGAAAAAGAAAGGATATCTTAAAAGGAAAATGGTGATGACTTCAAAGAACCTTAGGATGAGAAAATGCAATGTGAGAAAACTTCTGAAATTCCAGAGAACCCAGAGGAAATTAAAGGGGATGCTGCAGAGACCCAAGAGGAAGTCGAAGGTAATGCGGTAGAGAAGTGAAGAGAGCCACTTAGGAAGTTAAATCTGGACCAGAGGTCTCATCAGGAGCTGAGAGCTTTGCTGAACCTGCTGATGTGGCCAAAACTGAAAACATAGAGATTGACATGGTTTGGAAGTGTAAGATACCCGAGATCAAAGGTGACGATAAACCCAAAGGCTCTGAGGCTGCGGCTAAGAGTTGTAGCCTTTGCTAAGAAAAGAAGAGGAAGATGGGTATGAAAGACCCAAGGAATGGTCCAATGGCCATAAAGGTAAAGGAACTCATCATGTCTTTAAGTGCATGGTGGATGTGCTCTTAGACTTGAGAGAAGCCTCTGCAAGTGAGATGGTGCATGAACAATTTAATAAAGTCGTAGCATCATGTAAAATATATTTTGCCCCAGTGGCTAATTGATTGGTGGTATTGTCTGCAAGTGAAGACACGGAGCAGCTGGTGGCTATCCTGAGTGACATGCACCTACAATATGTTCATGTGAAGTGGATGATCATGTTAAGGAATAAAAAAAAGAAGCCATACACTTAAAACGTACAAAGCAGCTGACCGCAGTGTTTCAGGACATTATAGTAGAGAAAAGAGATCAAATTGGGCTCGCCATATGTAAACTCAGAAGTAACGTTTAGGAAGCCAGGAAAATCACGGGTATCACGGCAATGACAACACTGAAGAGGAAAAGGGAACATTTCAAATTTATGGAGAGACTGCAGAAGCCATGAAGAGAGCTCAGAATTTATTGGAACTTGTGGAAGATTTTATCCAAGTCTCCAGAAATCATGTTAGGCAAGTGGTTGAAAGAATGGAGAAATCCTCCGTGAGTTCATGGATAAAGCTTGAGCTGTACAAGTGATAAGTGGAAGGTATAATGAAGCCAAGATAGTTTTTGCAGTTGGTATAGTTTTATTTGTCATTGAGAGAATGAAAAAAGGATTGGAAATGTACAGGTACATCTAGAATATAATATCTCATACCTAGAGAAGATGAAGCAGTTAAAACTGTAAGGACAGAAGATTAAGAAACAACTTTGTCAAGTTGGTATGAGGTGGCAACCACTTTTGGGCCTGGGCCTAGTGAAAGAAAAATGTGATGCATCTGAGGAATGTATTTCCTCTTATGTCAGGGGAAGCAGGTCCTACAGTGAAAGAAGCTGTGTTCATAGATGACCCAAACTCTAAACTATTCAAGCCAACTGAAACTAAATCTAAATAAGGGATATATTGAGTGACTGGTCTCTAGTTGTTTATGGTGATATAAAAATGCACCATCAGAGAGAGCCAAAGATGCCATGAGTGCAAAGGCCATTATAGTTCTGCAGAAGAAGGAAGTGGAGGTTTGATAAGTGGCAAATCATCTGTCAGCTTGTTGCTGAACAACCCAGACAGTAGCCCCTATAGGGTACTAGATAAAACAAAGTAAGACCAAACAGTAGATTCATGTATAAGTATAGGAATCTAACTATCGCATTAATCGTAGGATACTTTCATGTCAGAGAGAGTATCGCTTACTAAAAAGGGTTTAATGACAGTGAGAGACTGTGTCTCAGAAGTGGCAGCTCAAAGTCACTGGAGAAGTATCTTGTCAAGTCCTCACCGGAGTCCACACATGTGACTCCTGTTTTGATCACTAGGCGCCACCGTATTCCCGCCTTGGACTGTGCTGGTGATAGGAGATGAGTCTGTGCCAGTGGATCTGGTGGGCACAGGCGCTGCTCATCCACTAAGCTGGGTTTCCCTGGGACCTGCAATATGACTGGCTGACTGTAGGTGGCGTGTGTCTTCCAGCTGAAGTTACCACTATTCAGCTACAGCCGATGGGAAGAAACCACACCCTTCTAATTCCCCCTGCTAGTCACTGCCAGATATAAGTTTGTATTTCTGCTTGTGTCTGGTTCCCGCTCTGTTCTGACTATTGTTCCCTGTGTTTTGACCCCTGCCTGCTCACTGACTACTCTCTTGGCTGCCGTTTTTGTACCCTGCTGCCATCTCCGGTTTTGACCTGTGACTGATTTCTCGACTATGCCCTTGTCTGCCGATTTTGTCCCTTTTCTGTATCTGCTGGTTTGACTCTGCCTTTCGACTACACTTCTTGGACTCAGTCTTCCACAGGTAGTGATCTCCGGGGCCCTGCAGTAATTCCAAATCCCTTTATAGGGGTTAAAAGGGTTTCGGGGTTCTCTAGATCCTGCTTAATGTGCAGCCTGCCTCTAGCCTGTTCATGACAGGCATTCTGAAACTGTGGTTCCAGGCAGGCATTACATATATCTGGTTTGGTGAAGAACAGTTCCAAGCCCCACGGCTTTATGCAGTGGGGTGAGATATGTAACATGGCAGAGGGTATGTATCCCAAAGGTATTTTTTATCTGGGATGTAAACCTGGAATGTCTATGCTGGTACCTGTAGTGCCACAAATTTTGTTAAGATATTCAAAGGCCAGGTTTACAGATATCAGGAGAGATGGGTGACTCTGGCTATATAGATACCCATTCCTCCATGGATTTGTCTCATGTTTTTAAAATGGTGTCTGTTTGACACATGGTCAGTAGCTGGAGTTTGTGATGCCTTTTGGAAGTATTCCCTGAGAGAGGGGGATTAGCTTCTCCTAACCAGGAGTGGACACATATTGTTTTTCTGTTGTTTTGAATAAACAAGAGGGTCTATTTTATTTTGTTATACAGTCAGGGCCAGAAATATTTGGACAGTGACACAAGTTTTGTTATTTTAGCTTTTACAAAAACATGTTCAGAAATACAATTATATATATAATATGGGCTGAAAGTGCACACTCCCAGCTGCAATATGAGAGTTTTCACATCCAAATCGGAGAAAGGGTTTAGGAATCATAGCTCTGTAATGCATAGCCTCCTCTTTTTCAAGGGACCAAAAGTAATTGGACAAGGGACTCTAAGGACTGCAATTAACTCTGAAGGCGTCTCCCTCGTTAACCTGTAATCAATGAAGTAGTTAAAAGGTCTGGGTTGATTACACGTGTGTGGTTTTGCATTTGGAAGCTGTTGCTGTGACCAGACAACATGCGGTCTAAGGAACTCTCAATTGAGGTGAAGCAGAACATCCTGAGGCTGAAAAAAAAGAAAAAATCCATCAGAGAGATAGCAGACATGCTTGGAGTAGCAAAATCAACAGTCGGGTACATTCTGAGAAAAAAGGAATTGACTGGTGAGCTTGGGAACTCAAAAAGGCCTGGGCGTCCACGGATTACAACAGTGGTGGATGATCGCCGCATACTTTCTTTGGTGAAGAAGAACCCGTTCACAACATCAACTGAAGTCCAGAACACTCTCAGTGAAGTAGGTGTATCTGTCTCTAAGTCAACAGTAAAGAGAAGACTCCATGAAAGTAAATACAAAGAGTTCACATCTAGATGCAAACCATTCATCAATTCCAAAAATAGACAGGTCAGAGTTAAATTTGCTGAAAAACACCTCATGAAGCCAGCTCAGTTCTGGAAAAGTATTCTATTGACAGATGAGACAAAGATCAACCTGTACCAGAATGATGGGAAGAAAAAAGTTTGGAGAAGAAAGGGAACGGCACATGATCCAAGGCACACCACATCCTCTGTAAAACATGGTGGAGGCAACGTGATGGCATGGGCATGCATGGCTTTCAATGGCACTGGGTCACTTGTGTTTATTGATGACATAACAGCAGACAAGAGTAGCCGGATGAATTCTGAAGTGTACCGGGATATACTTTCAGCCCAGATTCAGCCAAATGCCGCAAAGTTGATCGGACGGCGCTTCATAGTACAGATGGACAATGAGCCCAAGCATACAGCCAAAGCTACTCAGGAGTTCATGAGTGCAAAAAAGTGGAACATTCTGCAATGGCCAAGTCAATCACCAGATCTTAACCCAATTGAGCATGCATTTCACTTGCTCAAATCCAGACTTAAGACGGAAAGACCCACAAACAAGCAAGACCTGAAGGCTGTGGCTGTAAAGGCCTGGCAAAGCATTAAGAAGGAGGAAACCCAGCGTTTGGTGATGTCCATGGGTTCCAGACTTAAGGCAGTGATTGCCTCCAAAGGATTCGCAACAAAATATTGAAAATAAAAATATTTTGTTTGGGTTTGGTTTATTTGTCCAATTACTTTTGACCTTCTAAAATGTGGAGTGTTTGTAAAGAAATGTGTACAATTCCTACAATTTCTATCAGATATTTTTGTTCAAACCTTCAAATTAAACATTACAATCTGCACTTGAATTCTGTTGTAGAGGTTTCATTTCAAATCCAATCTGGTGGCATGCAGAGCCCAACTCGCGAAAATTGTGTCACTGTCCAAATATTTCTGGACCTAACTGTATATTCATTGTAGAAATATGGCTCACTTGGTTGCAGTTTGAAGTAAGCTAGTTTATTTAGACATCATACACCATTCAGGATAATAAAAAAACACAAAGGCACAAAGGGAAAATATAAAGCAAGTAGTCCAACAACAGTGTGGGTTTGCCCGCTCAGTTTAATGTCTAGCTCTCATTCCTTTGCTAGGTAAAACATATAAGAGATCTGCACACCTCCACACACATACAAACTAATGAACCCACTAAGACTTTCTTATATCCATGATACCACACCCTGGGGTAGAGATATGTGAGCAGCCAGTCCCATTCATTTCTATGACTGCTAGTAAACCTGGTCCTTGCAAGACCAATTAATCATCCTGGGACACCTCCTGCCCTAACCTGCCACTGTACCCTGCACTCTCAGCCAAACCCTATATACAGTTAGGTCCAGAAATATTTGGACAGTGACACAATTTTCGCGCGTTGGGCTCTGCATGCCACCACATTGGATTTGAAATGAAACCTCTACAACAGAATTCAAGTGCAGATTGTAACGTTTAATTTGAAGGTTTGAATTAAAATATCTGATAGAAATTGTAGGAATTGTACACATTTCTTTACAAACACTCCACATTTTAGGAGGTCAAAAGTAATTGGACAAATAAACCAAACCCAAACAAAATATTTTTATTTTCAATATTTTGTTGCGAATCCTTTGGAGGCAATCACTGCCTTAAGTCTGGAACCCATGGACATCACCAAACGCTGGGTTTCCTCCTTCTTAATGCTTTGCCAGGCCTTTACAGCCACAGCCTTCAGGTCTTGCTTGTTTGTGGGTCTTTCCGTCTTAAGTCTGGATTTGAGCAAGTGAAATGCATGCTCAATTGGGTTAAGATCTGGTGATTGACTTGGCCATTGCAGAATGTTCCACTTTTTTGCACTCATGAACTCCTGGGTAGCTTTGGCTGTATGCTTGGGGTCATTGTCCATCTGTACTATGAAGCACCGTCCGATCAACTTTGTGGCATTTGGCTGAATCTGGGCTGAAAGTATATCCCGGTACACTTCAGAATTCATCCGGCTACTCTTGTCTGCTGTTATGTCATCAATAAACACAAGTGACCCAGTGCCATTGAAAGCCATGCATGCCCATGCCATCATGTTGCCTCCACCATGTTTTACAGAGGATGTGGTGTGCCTTGGATCATGTGCCGTTCCCTTTCTTCTCCAAACTTTTTTCTTCCCATCATTCTGGTACAGGTTGAGCTTTGTCTCATCTGTCCATAGAATACTTTTCCAGAACTGAGCTGGCTTCATGAGATGTTTTTCAGCAAATTTAACTCTGGCCTGTCTATTTTTGGAATTGATGAATAGTTTGCATCTAGATGTGAACCCTTTGTATTTACTTTCATGGAGTCTTCTCTTTACTGTTGACTTAGAGACAGATACACCTACTTCACTGAGAGTGTTCTGGACTTCAGTTGATGTTGTGAACGGGTTCTTCTTCACCAAAGAAAGTATGCGGCGATCATCCACCACTGTTGTCATCCGTGGACGCCCAGGCCTTTTTGAGTTCCCAAGCTCACCAGTCAATTCCTTTTTTCTCAGAATGTACCCGACTGTTGATTTTGCTACTCCAAGCATGTCTGCTATCTCTCTGATGGATTTTTTCTTTTTTTTCAGCCTCAGGATGTTCTGCTTCACCTCAATTGAGAGTTCCTTAGACCGCATGTTGTCTGGTCACAGCAACAGCTTCCAAATGCAAAACCACACACCTGTAATCAACCCCAGACCTTTTAACTACTTCGAAGATTACAGGTTAACGAGGGAGACGCCTTCAGAGTTAATTGCAGCCCTTAGAGTCCCTTGTCCAATTACTTTTGGTCCCTTTTAAAAAGAGGAGGCTATGCATTACAGAGCTATGAATCCTAAACCCTTTCTCCGATTTGGATGTGAAAACTCTCATATTGCAGCTGGGAGTGTGCACTTTCAGCCCATATTATATATATAATTGTATTTCTGAACATGTTTTTGTAAACAGCTAAAATAACAAAACTTGTGTCACTGTCCAAATATTTCTGGACCTAACTGTAAATTTTCAGCCTTTTCTAGAATCTTCATACATGCCATTGCAGCTGAGTTGACACTGTAACTTCTTTATGTGTGTACTGGTTCAATAGAGACATACATTGTGGACTGTCTCTGGAGCAATAGTCCAGTCATAGAAATAATCTTAAAACTATGAAATATGATTTTTTTTGTAGTGTGTCAGACTTATGTCAAAAATTACCATGCCACATATCCATCATCTTCCTGGATGCTTATAATAGGTCACCACTAAAAAGATCATAAGAACTGTGTGCACCATATGAACTTTATATAAAGAAAAAATTAAGAATACGTTGGCATAACTAAGAAACTTAACACGTAGAATTCATTAGAAGAAATGCAGTTTCCATCAACTTAATTCTGAAAGAGACAGCATAGTAGCGTATTTTTCGTTTTATAAGACACCGGATTATAAGACGCAGCCCACATTCAGAGCAAGAAAAGGTGAAAAAAAATGGGGTCTGTGTTGTAATCCGGTGGTGTCTTACTGAAGGGGGCAGTAGCGGTATTGGAGGAGGCTGTGCTGGTGCAACGGTGGAGGCTGGGGCTGCGTCGGAGGCTGGGGTTGCGGTGGAGACTGGGGTTGTAATGAAGACTGGAGCTATGGCGGAGATTGGGTCTGCGGCAGAGGCTGGGGCTTCAGCTGTGGCAGAGGCTGGTGCTGCCATGCTGGGGCAGCTGTGCTTGGGCTCGGGCTGCAGTGGCGGCTTCTGCTGCGGTGGAGGCTGGTGGTGCCGTGCTGGGGCAGCTGTGCTGGAGCTCGGACTACGGTGGCTGCTGCAGACGGTGAGGGCTTCAAAGAAATAGCGCCTGGAGTCAGCACAGATTGAGCTCTAGGCTCAATGGCAAGCCGAGATCTCATCTGCACAAACGCTACTTTCCTGAAGTCCACTGGAGGGAGATCATTGGCCAGAGGCAACACATGTGCAGATGAGAGCTTGAGCCGAGAGCTCCAACTGAGCATGCGCCAACTCCAGGCGACATTATTTGAAGTCCCCGCACAGCAGCCCCAGCATCAGCCCCTTGAGACCACGCGCAGACCTGCACAGCCTCTGAAGCAGCCGGGGACTCCGCACAGCAGCTGCTGACACTGCACAGCTGCCCCATCACCAGCCTCTGCAGACCCAGCACCAGCTCAGCCACCGCAACCCCTGCACAGCTGCCACAACATTTCCCTGGCCCCTTGCGACCCCTCTCCACCACCCCGGTAAGCTACATTCAGATTATAAGATGCATCCCTCACTTTCCTACCAAGTTTTTGGGAGGCAAAGTGCGTCTTTTTTAGGCAGTATTGATAAATGATACCTGAAGTGTTTAGAGTGTGGGTGTAAGGACCATGCACATGCGCTCCATATATCCCAACATAGCTCTGCACCATCCACACATTCTCCCATTGCAAAGCACGGCAGGGAAGATTCACTTCTATAAGCAAATAATACCACACAAGTTTGCAGGAAAGGCTTTTAGGTCAATTATATGTCTGAAGAATGTTTGTCCCAAGGGTCAAACCAGAGAAAACTCTTAAAGTGTGCACCATCTTGGATGATCAGAGAAACCGATCAATTGCAAGATCAGAACTCTTCTCATCAACTTAAAGGGGAATGTTTTCTCTTACACCTTAAGTGCTTGCAGTGCTGTTATAGAAGAAAAGCCAGTGGATTCCATAGCTTCTTTTGAGAGAACTGTGGATATAATTTTTCCATATTTCTTGAGTGTAACCAGTTACCATCCAAAAGAATAGAGATTCCAATGCCAGAGAGTGGTCTTCAGCACCCTCATCTAAGGACTATAGCAAATAAGATACCAGCCCTTGACAACAAGGGCAAAGATCCTACTTGTCTTCAGTGCCATGCCAGTAAAACATCCTGCAACCATTCATGTGTGGGGTTGCTTTTAATTCAAGGTGTTGGAATTACTTGGGATCACTTGGCCAAAAACACAATTATGAATAAAGAAAGGTACCTAAACATCTTCCAAGAACAACTTCTCCCAACCACCCAAGAGCAATGTGGTGAGGAACAATACTTTTTCCAGCATTATGGAGCCCCATGTTACAAGGCAAAAGTGATAACTAACCAGCTTGGTAAACATTTCAAAACATTGAAATTCTGAGTGTATAGCCAGGAAACTATGCAGATCTCAAACTCATTTTGAGCCTCTGGTCAATCTTTGAAGAGCGGGTAAACAAACAACACAGATACTGTGATACATTTGAAGCATTGATTAGAAAATAATTGCTTGCCATCAGGCAGGAATTGGCCACAAAAATCATGTCCAGTATGACAGTGTGGCTTTCAGAAGTCTTGAAAAATGAGGTCTACACAATAAATATTGACTTTTTGCATAAACTTGATCAACTGCATTTGTCAAAAAAAGTTTAAAAAGAGGTATGAAATGCATATAATTGTATCTAAAAACACTGAAGCAGCAAACTGTGTGAAAATCTATAAGCCTAGCAAATATTGGCAGCAAGTTTTCTGAAAACCACAATTTGTGTCATTCTCAAAACATTTTTCCATGATTGTACATACATTTGTCCCTTTATTCTATGATGTTTGGTAAATTATACACTGTATAATGATAAAATCATCTGCATTTGTTTTAATATTCTAAAATACTATTGCCATTTTCTTTGTTCCTTACAAATTTGATAATACCTTGGATATTCGCTCTAAAATTGTCATATGTTTCATAGTAAAGTTGTGTACAGCCAGTATATTAAAAGAATATTTCACTTTTGAGCTTGTCTTCTATAGTTTCCTTCTGTTTCTGTATCTATGTAGCCTCTTGGGGAGCTTTTTATGTCAGAATCCCGTTCTGGCAGCACTTCAATCTGTTCTTTCCTATCATGTGAAATGTCAAGGGGCAAACATTTTGCCATCACAATGTCACCTGTGGTATCTAGGGAATACAAGGAATGAGTCGGTATAGTTCCAGCTATAGCTGAAACACAATAGACTAAAATAAGCCCTAGCATATTCTTTAGTATGAAATATGGATTTTTATTATTCTCACCTTGTTTCTCCTTTTAACAAAATAGAAAATCTAGTAGAGAAGTATAGAAGTACACAAGGTATTTCTTTATATCCGTACCACTATAAACCCTGATTGTCGTGCTTTACTATGATGAACCACCCTGGGATGTTGGAATCACACATCATGGAAATAAAATTGACATTTCAATGACTGAGTTGCTTTAGCTACTCCTTTTGTTATTATCTGTGTCAAGTATAAAGTTGCAAAGAAAATTCAGATTTGCTATATAACACTTGCATGTGCAAGTAAAATGTGTTATTTTTTTATCACAGAGATGTAATAAAAACATTCACGAACAAAATAATTTTTCATATTATATTTGTCAGATTGTACATTGGCCTTGTGGTAATAGAAGATATAATCATTTTATTCTATCTCACTTTTTCATATCATAGTAGTACTTTTAGTTTGCCTATATTTTTGGTGTAGTCCACTTGTAAGGAATCCACAGTGTCCTTTCCACAGAGTCACTTTGTCCTAGGAGCTTCACTTGCAAGGATCATGAGCACATTGGTCTCCACCACTTAACTCCTAAACAGGGATCTGGCCCTTGCTTCAAGTTACCCTTAATTACATTTTCAAAGTAACTTCTGGAAGGTTGATCCAGTTGAGGGAAAATATATACGAGTCAAGTGAGAACCAGAAAGGTGGTGACAATGCCAAATTTGAATCAAAGGCATAGTCAAGGGAAGCCATGTCAGAGTTGAGGAAGTAAAGAAGTAAAAACAGGCAGACAGAGAAGTCAGGCATTCAATGGTTCAATGAAGGACATCCAGTGGTTCACATGAGCAATTGTTGAAAACATAATGGTTTGGGAAAAGAGAAGATCAGTTGAATAATATTAGCCGTGTAGGAAGTCGGGGAAGCAGAGTCCGGGTGCACCGTATTGGGGTACGGGCCCAGTGATACGACCGGGTCTGGTCGGGTTGGTGCTGGGACAAGTGCTGTCATGGCCTGATCAGGTGGCAAGGTCAGGGGCCCTGCAGCCTGCTCCTCGTAGATGGGGACTGGAGGTTCCGCTGACAGTGTTGGGGGTAGCGGCTCTGCGTCCGCCAATGGTGACGGTGGCTGGATGCTTGCAACGGGCGGTGGCAGACCGGATCCCATGGCCGGGAAGGCCAGATCAACCGGGACTGGGTAACTGCTTACCGGCTCCTCGTGTGGGACTTCTATCTCATGGGCTTGCACCGCCATTACCAGGCACCTCATCTCTTCCCTCCAATGATTCAGGGTATAGAGGAATTGCGTCCACATCCTCCTGCAGAGTTGCTCTTTTTCTTGTTCTATCCAGGCCGCGGTCCCAGGAGCAGCGCGCTCTGGTGACTAGTCACGTGCTGCCGTCATCTTTCCTCTGCGATGTCCAGGAACCTTTTGGCAGAGTCCTGGCATCCCTGCTCCACTTCCACTGATACATCCCGTCACACCCCCTTGGTTTTTGCCAGCCACTCACTTTCGTGCTGGGGAACCCTGGGAACTTCCGGTTACGGCCACACTGTCAGGACGAAGGGCGGGGCTTCAGCTTTAGTCTGGGAGATGGCATTTTGGCGCCAAAGATGGCGGAAACAGTCCGGAACGGGATTTTGACACCGCAGCTTGGATTCTAAGGTGCACGTCACCCAGGTTAGTGGGTCCTGTCCAAATCCTGTTCATGATGCCAAGTTTTGAGGTGTGCCGCCCCTGCAGCATTCTAATTGCTCGGATCCGGGGGTGATTACTTGTGGCTTGAGGGTCTCCGGACCCCGGGGGCTAGGGGTCACACTCAAATGTAAAAGGGGGGTTATTTACAGGGGAGATATAGTTCGTAACACCACCCGTGGTGTGCGGTAACGGAGAGTACCACCGTTGCCGATGGGAGTACCGGGGTTGATGGAATGGGGGCAGCTAGATGACGTTTTCCCTCCACTGGTAGGGAAGGCCCCGGGACTCTGGATGGTGGGGTGCAGAGGAGCGCAGGGCTGCTGGAAGCAGGTGATGACCAAGTACTCACTCAGGCCGGTTATCGTGATGCTGGATGATGTTTTGTAAAGTCATTACACACACATACTGCAGGTGAACCAAAAGTCCCAGTGCAGCACTGCTGCTTGGGAAGGAGAGCACGTCCAGGTATCCGCTCCCAATAGTATTCCTGTGCTGTGTCTCAATTTAGTCCGACCTCTCTGGAGCTTCGACTCCTCAGCCCCTCACACTATGAGGGCCACTACTTCACTTTTCCTGGGGGATCCAACCCCCTGTCCCTCTCCCTTTGAGAGTTTCTGCTACACTTCTGTGATGCCCTGGCTGGGCCAGGTAGTCACAAATAGGCCCCTGCACTACACCTTTCCCTCACAGGTGACATCAGCCAACCTTAAAACCCTAGTCACCCCCCTCAGGGCTAGATAGACACACCAGGGGGCGGAACCAGGCGGTTGGAATACGCCCACCGAGGAGTCTAGACAGCCCGGGGCGGGAAAGTAAACTGAGGAGTGTTAGAGTTCAAGTTGGAGAGGAGTGTGGGCTGAGGCTGTGCCCAGCTCCAGCAGAGGCGAATACCCCAAATTGAACGGCGCCAAGGTAGGAGCCCTGGTGCCATTGGCAAGGAGGCAGATGGCGGTCTCCGTCTGCAGGAGCCGGGAAGACGGCTCAGTGGAACCGAGGTGGACCGGGACAGGGTAGTGGCCCACTGGTACCGACCCGGGGAACCGAATCGGAAACCGGAGCACACAGGGGGGTACTCGGACCCTGAAGCCGGGACCAGAAGCGACTGGAACTGGTTAATTTACCGATTGAGGCAAGGACTAGAGGTCCTGTCCCACCCAAAGTCCCTATTAGAAGACAACAGCCCACCGAGGGGGATAGAAGGATACCGCCAGGGCTCAGAGATCCCACGGGCCAGCGTCTGTGGGCAAGGGCTCCTTAGGCCACATCCACCCGGGAGCGGACTCCTGAAGTTGCAAGCACAGGCAGTCCACCATTTTACAAAGGTGCAGGAGAAAGACAGAGACCGCCAGCCGGGTGGGGGGAACCAGAATGCAGCCGGCTGCGGGCACCGACCCCCATCACCTTGGTTTACCAGAGACTCGTGTGTTTCCTTCAATAGTGAGTACACCAGCACCCTGCGGTCGCCCATCCCCCTGCACCACCAAAACCCCGAACGGGTCCCGGGGCCACCATCCCTGCCCACAGAGGGGTTAACAACTTGCTGTGTGATGCCCTGGCAGGGCCAGGTAGTCACAGATAGGGCCCCGCATTACACCTGTCCCTCATAGATAACATACAGCCAAACATCTAAACCCTAGTCATACCCCCTCAGGGCTTGATGGACACACGAGGGGGCAGAACCAGGCGGTTGGAAGATGCCCACCGAGGAGTTCAGAGAGCCGGGGGTGGGAAAGAAGCTAGATAAGGTTGCGAGTTCAAGTTGGAGAGCTGTGTGGGCTGGAGCTGTGTGCAGCTCTAGCAGAGGAGAGAAACCCAATTTGAGCAGGTGCCGGGGTAGGAGCCCTGGTACCTTTGGCTAGGAGGCAGATGGCGGTCTCCGTCTGCAGGAGCTGGGAAGACGCCTCGGTGGAACCGAGGTGGACCGGGACAGGGTAGGGGCCCACCGGTACCGACCCGGGGAACCGACTCGGAAACCGGAGCACAAAGGGGAGTACTCAGGCCCTGAAGCTAGGTCCAGAAGCTACTGGGGGCTAGCTAATTAACTGATTGCGGCCAGGACTAGAGGTCCTGTCCCACCCAAAGTCCCGACTGAAGGCAACAACCCAACGAGAGGGATAAGCAGCCACCGCCACGGCTCAGAGATCCCACGGGCCAGCGTCTGCGGGCAAAGGGCTCCTTAGGCAACCATAAGCCAGGAGCGGACTCCTGAAGTTGCAAGCACAGGCAGTCCACCATCCAACAGAGGTGCGGGAGAAAGACAGAGACCATCAGCTGGTTGGGGGACCAGACTGCAGCCGGCTGCGGGCACCGACCACCATCACCTTGGTTTACTAGAGACTCGTGTGTTTACTAATAGTGAGTACATCAGCACCCTCCAGTCGCCCATCTCCCTGCACCGCCAAACACCCCCAATGGGTCCCGGGGCCACCATCCCTGCCCATGGAGAGGTTAACAACATGCTACCAAACATCTCCCCTGGGTGCCCCGTAACTGCAGCGGTGATGTCCACCTTCACTACATCCCGTGGGTGGCGTCACGAACTTAACGCGGCTCCAGCCGTACAGCTACGTCCCCAAACCACAACCCCCCTTTCAGTTGAAGTGTCCGCGAGACTCCCGGGTCCGGAGACCCTCGAGCCACCCACTGAAGGTCCGGATCCGAGCAGCTCGGCTGCCGAACACGGGGCGGTACAGCTGCATAACATCTCCCCCGGGTGCCCCATAACTGCAGTGGTGGTGTCCAACCTCACCACACACCGTGGGTGGCGTCACAAACTTAGTACGGCTCCACCCATACATATATGTCCTACATCCACCACTACAATCCCCCTTTTTGATTGAAGTGACCGCGAGACCCCCGGGTCCGGAGACCCTCGAGCCACCCACAGAAGGTCCGGATCCGAGCAGCTCGGCTGCTGCGAGCGGGGCGGCACACTTCCTCTCCCTTTGCTCCTCTGGAGCTCACTGACTTGTCACCTCCCACCAGTCTGCTTAACCCTTCAGTGGGCGGCCCTTTCCTCTCTAGACCTACCCACTGGCTTGTCTGTCCTGTAGTGGTGTGAGTTTGGATTGAGGGTTTGAATGCGGTTGGTAGCAACATCATAGGGTGGAAACTGGAACTAAGGAGGGTGAGTTCTGTACTATAAGGACAGGAGTGCAGTTCCCTTTGACACCCTGACTAGTGCAGGGGCGTCACATCTGGTATTACTGGAGATTCCTCCAGTAGCCAGTCCGACGCTGGTCATATAGTATAATGTGTGCTGCAGACTCAAATGTGATCAGTGCAGGATTCAGTGTAGTGATGTCTGTGCTCTCTGCTGGGGCTCAGTGTGAGTTATTGCAGGGGAGGGATGAGGCTGGAGCCGTTGATCCGGCACTGACAGCCCGACCTGATCTGCAGAAGTACAGACTCCTGCAAAAAAAATTCAAATTCAAATATGCTTTTGTCGCGTGCGGGGAGGACGCCATCGCTGCTGCGCTCTTGCTAACGCTCGGGTCCGGTGCTGCTGCGGCTGCTGCTGCTGCTCGGTGGCTCGAGCGGTGGGCCAGATCCGGGGACTCGAGCGGCGCTCCTCACCCGTGAGTGAAAGGGGTGGTTGGTTTGGGGGATTTAGTCCGTGACGCCACCCACGGGTCGTGGTGAAGATAGGTACCACCGCTGCTGATGACGGGGATCCCGGGAGCGATGGTAAGGAGCAGCTGGGATGTTGCTTTCCCCCTCCGTGGGTAGGGGTCGGTGGTCCCGGGGCCCGGTGATGTTGTGACGGGGAGGCAGGGTCGGTGAGGTGCAGGGTTGCAGGGACAGCGCGGCGCGGTGCCGGATGGCACGGGTGTACTCACTCAGCAAGAAAGGTACAAAGTCCTCGGTAAACCAAACGGCTATATGGACGGGTCCTGCAGCCGGCTGCAGTGCTTCTCCCCAGACAGGTGATGGCAGCTGTCTTTCCCTGCACCTTGATGTTCTCTTTCTGACTACTATGGATTCCCAACGGTAGTCCACTTCCTGGTGTATAGGTACCGGAGAGCCCGTTTGCCCCCAGACGCTGGCCCTTGGGTCTCTAGCCTTAGGCGGTAGCTGTATACCCTCATGGTGTGGGCTGTTGCCTTCAATCGGGACTTTTGCTGTTGTGAAACCCCTGGGGTTCCAGTCACATTCGGATCTGACTATTGTCGGCGGCTCCAAGCCTGGTCGGGGTCCGATGGCCCTGCCTTTGGGGGCTGGCTTCACTTCGCTCCCCGGTCGGTAGCGGCGGGCCATCGCCCGTCCCCGGTCCTACGGTTCCGTGTTGCTCCACCACTCCTGCAGACGGCCACCACCGTCTGCCAACCTTACTGTCAGTGCCTGGGCCACAAACCCAGACACCCAAGTGCTTGCTCCTCACTCCTCAAACTCCAACACTGTTCTGTCACTTTTCCCGCCTCCAGGCCTGTGAACTCCTCGGTGGGTTGGGCCAACCGCTTAGCTCCGCCCCACCTGGTGTGGACATCAGAACCTGGAGGGAGGCAACAAGGATTTTGTGTTTGGCTGGTGTCCCTGTCTAGTGGGGTGGGTTGTTTGTGTGTTATCTGTGACGACCTGGCTAGGCCAGGGCGCCACACTTTATTGGCTTTATTGGCAGGACCAAAATCAATTAGTGTTGCCAAAGCAAGAGAAATACAGTAAGTGTGGTGGGAGGGGATCAGGGTTTTGGGGAGCTATGTTGCTCTCAGCTTATGACAAGTGGTGACATATTGGGCGGTGATCTCCACCATTGATTTTTCTTCCCCCAGTAGGATGTGGAGTTTCATCTCCTCGTCCATGGATGGAAAGTCCAGGGTATGAGTTGTAATTTTTTGGAAGTGGAAGGCCCTCACTGCTGAGTATTTGTTACAGTGCAGCAGGAAATGTGCCTCGTCCTCCAGAGCCCCCTGGCAGTGCAGTCTATTCTCCCGTGGCTTGTATGTCTGTTGGTTCCGCCCTGTTTCCACCTTTAGGCTGTGCACACTCACACTGATCCCTGTCAGAGCAGCCGCTGAGCTGACACTATGGAATCCCGTCTGGAGCGGCATCCTGCTACCTCCTCACTGCGGCCTCCTGCCCGACACCTTGATGGATGACTTCATACTTACTGTGATCCACTCAGGCCTCCGCTCCAGTCCTCCCACAAGCTCCTCTATGGCAGGAAGAAGCCGCATGAGGCACGCGGTGACGTCATCCTTGCAGACGCAGCCCACACAGCGGGCAGCGGGTGTGTCTGCAGCACGGTGATGGCCGGTATTGAAATTCTTTAAAGGTACAGTGCGGTTCTGAACCACTGTGGCGTTAATAAACTGGCGGCCACACAGATGGTGGTGGGGGCCCCCTCAGAAGCTCTTGTGGTGGCGGGCCTGGGGCTGGAGCCCTGCCTGCCCCGCCTATAATCTGGCCCTGGTTGTGGGTTGTGGGTAATCTTGAAATAGCACAGGCAAAGTAGGGCTATAGAGGCAATGTGTAGGCCAGACCTGGGTGTCTTAGTGAAGAAATACTAGACTTGCTAGGCTAGGCTGTGGGTACCGCTAAAAGTGGGAATGTGGTCAATGAAGTACAATTAGTTAAAATGGAGAATTCAAGTCTTCCTTGCCATGGGCGGGACGGTGGTTCAGTGGTTAGTACTGCAGTCTTGTAGCGCTGGGGTCCTGGGTTCAAATCCCACCGAGGACACTATCAGCAAGGAGTTTGTATGTTCTCCCCGTGTTTGCGTGGGTTTACTACGGTTTCCTCCCACACTCCAAAAACCTACTGATAGGGAACTTAAATTGTGAGCCCCAATGGGGACCGTGTTGCTGATGTATTTAAAGCGCTGTGGAATTACCAGCGCTATATAAATGAATAAATATTATATTATTATTATTATTATTATATTGCTGAAATATTGTTGGTAGCAACCAATGTGCCACCACATTTGATCTTTGTGCCTGTGGAAGATGTGAAAACCAAACTTGCACCTGATACCTATTGTATTTATGTTTCACCAATAAAGTTCACTTTATTCTTGAATAAACTACAGAAAACAATATCACAAACACCCATAGGAACCGTTTCATGGTGCCCATTACTGAGTGGGGTGATTAATGTCTCCCTGTGGTACTCCACAGAGCAACTATCTCTCGGGAATACCAGATGTATATTGTTAAGTGTGTTTTATTCTGTGAATACTGGAAATGTTTCACAGTTTTTTATGTGAGATGAAGTACACACATACATAAAGAGTTAGTCCCCTCACTTAGCTGGTAGTTAGTGAACTAATTTGGTGGGTGGAGTTTTAGCACTAAGGGGTACTTTGCACGCTGCGACATCGCTAGCCGATTGTAGCGATGCCGAGCGCGATAGTCCCCGCCCCCGTTGCAGATGCGATATCTTGTGATAGCTGCGAACATTATCGCTACGGCAGCTTCACTCGCACTTACCTGCCCTGCGACATCGCTCTGGCTGGCGACCCGCCTCCTTCCTAAGGGGGCAGGTCGTGCGGCGTCACAGCGACGTCACACGGCAGGCGGCCACCTCCTTCATTCCAAATTGCAGGTGGGACGCAGGTAAGGAGATGTTCCTCGCTCCTGCGGCTTCATACACAGCGATGTGTGCTGCTGCAGGAACGAGGAACAACATCGTACCTGTCACTGCAGCGAAATTATGGAAATGACCGACACTACACAGATCACCGATTTTTGATGCTTTTGCGATCATTTATCGGTGCGTCTAGGCTTTACACGTTACGACGTCGTTACCGGTGCCGGATGTGCGTTACTTTCGATTTGACCCCGACGATATCGCAGTGGCGATGTCGCAATGTTCAAAGCACCCCTAAGAGCTGCTGCATTTAGAATTGTTAGCCAGAGTAGTTAGAACAAAGAGTGGGCATAACAACATGTAACCTTTGTTTCAGCAGGCCAAATGGCTAGCAGACTTGTCTGAAGAATCGCACAGGGCAGAATATGGACTTGTATTTATGGTAGTGGAGGAATACCTTGGTCCCCTAGGGTACAAACTCTAATTGCAAGTATGTCGTAGATGCAGGAGGAATACTAAGCCAGAAGTATGTCTCAGGCAACGCAGATGGAGCTCTGCACATAATGAAGATGAGCGGATATTGGAATTTGCAAGCTTGTTAGGGAACACGGCCCTAGGGCAGCGGAAGAACTTCCAAACTGCCCCATCCCTCTGCTAATATATACGTCCCTTGTATATATTTTTGTACTTATTTTTCAATAAAGTGGAATCTTTTTAAACCATGGATTTTGATGCTGGATCCAACCTTTCTTTAATGAGAACTTCCAAACTGCCAGTATTGAACATCAGCTTGGACACCTAATGGACTTGCTGTTATGCACTCCTCATAACCCTAATTTCCATTATCTCCTGCTAAAAACCTGTATCATAGAATCTACCTTAAGGCTATGTGCCCATGGGATAATGTACCCACGAATTTTGCCGCGGAAAATGGATTTATCTGGATGTTCCAGTTAAATCAACAAGTTTAAGCAAGTACAAACACTCCCCATAATACCCTATGGGATTTGGGGAGTGCTGTATCAATGCTGCGGTATGTACGGGTGCGGATGTCCCGCAGCTGCTTGTAACTGCATGTCAATTATTCATGCGGAAATATCTGTGGAATTCCCGGCCCTCCACTATGGAGATACAGGGCGGGAATTCTGCACGTATTTCCGCACTTGTCCTGCAGGTTTACTGCAACAAAAATGCTCGGAATCCGCAGCAAACAATAGCTGCGGATTCCAGGGAGCAGCTGAGGGAAACCTGCGGACAAACCTGCGGATAAATCCATGAGTACATTGTCCCGTGGGCACGTAGCCTAACATTCAGTACATGTGTCATCATCTGCTTTAACCACATGCTGCCGTTAAGTAAAAGTTTTGCTTGGATTAACATCATGTGTATACATCATCGCGTGCAAGATTTCTCCTGTGCCTCCCCCATACTCTGGAACGCTCTACCACAGCATATCAGACTCTCCCCTACCATGGAAAGCTTCAAGAGGAACCTCAAGACCCATCTCTTCCAACAAGCCTACAACCTACAATAACCCTCAGTCCAGTACACCACTGCGCAACCAGCTCTGTCCTTACCTATTGTACCATCACCCATTCCCCATAGACTGTGAGCCCTCTCGGGCAGGGTCCTCTCTCCTCCTATACCCTCTTTCACTGTAAAGCGCCATGGAATAAATGGCGCTGTAAAAATAAATAATAATAATAATAATAATGTGTGCTTGCTGACTCTCTCTCTTTTTCTGTACAGCATGGGAGAAATTATGCATACTGTACATAATGACTAGTGATGAACAAATCTGTGGATAATCTGGTTCGCTGATTCAGCACGGGAAAAAAATTGATGCCAACTTAACCCCAAACAACGAACCCCATACAAGTCAATGCGGACAAGATATTCGGAGCTGTAAAATGACCATAGTAAGCGCTAAAGGGCTGCAAATGGAAGTTAAATTGTAAAAAGATCAGGATAGTTTTACATAACATGCTTTCCGGTGTTTCTCGAAGGATCACACTACAGTCAGACTCTCTTCCAGGCCTGCTAATTATTCACTACTTCTTCCGCCCACCTTCTGTGCCAGTGTGTGTGATTGGTTGCAGATTGCTATATATGTTCCTCAACCTGTGTCTGCACCTGTGATTGGTTGCAGTCACTTTGCTGTACAGTAGTGTAAAAAAATAAATAATAACAATTTTAAAAAACTGACGTAGACTCCCACTGTGCCTCCCCGACGCAGACCGGGGTGCTCAGACCTGGAGTGGACGTGGCTCGACGGGTCTGGACCCGGGCTCGGCAAACAGTCCGATCCTTACAAGGGGATTATTTACAGGGGAGAAGTTTGTGACGCCACCTGCGGGTTGAGGTAATGGGAGTACCGCCACTACTGGAAGGAGTACCGGGGCAGATGGTGTGGAGCAGCAAGGTGTCGGTCCCTCCGCAGGTAGGGAAGGCCCCGGCCTCTGGGGTTTTTGGTGGACATTTGGGAGCGCAGGGTGCAGGGGAACCAGGGTACTCACTGTGGGTACTCATGGTGCTGGATGAGGATTATATAGCAGACACTCACACTGAAGATAAACCAAAGTCTCTGAGCATCACAGTCACTATGGGGAGCCCGTCCAGGTGTCCGCTCCCACCGGTGTCACTTGGTAATCCGGAGCCCACCTCTGTGCACAATTTTAGTTCTCTGTTGTGGCTCCTTGGCTTGAAGCTGCTGGGACCCCCGCTCACTATGTCTAGTGTAGCTGTGCTCTTGATGGCTGTCACTTGGGATTTCAGTGGGCTGCTTTACTGGGAAGCCCTATACCCTGCGGTGTGCTGATGCCGTCAATCTCTGAGCTCTTAGGGAAGTTCATAAAGAGACTCTCCCTCTCAGGTTAATTATCAGGATGTTTAATCGGCTTATAACCTAGGGTCCTGTACCCCGTCGTGCTCGTTACCTGTCAGTTTCCTTTGGGATTACTGATGCCGATAATCCTCCTAGACTATGTCTGTTGCACCCTCTTCCAATGTCACTGCCACCGGTCCCCGACTCTTCTGGTCCCTTACCACCGTCTGCGACCCAACCACTGTCTAGATCCCCGGGAGCTACTACTCCCCAGCTCCTCTCTCTTAAAGGGCTCTCACTCGACTCCTAGACTCCACTGAACTCATTACCCTCCTACCAGTCTGCCTGACCCCTAGGTGGGTGGCCCTATTCCAGCTTGACCAACCCACTGGTGTGTCTGACAGGTCATGATGTGAGGTGTTGATTGGGATTTGTGGGGCTGATGGTAGTGACACCGGTTTCTTAGGAACCTGTAACCATGGGGGGTAGGCCCTGCACCCTGGGTGACAGGATGCAGTTCCCTGTGGCACCCTGATATACTCAGGGGCACCACACCACCATATTATGATACCCAGTGAGGGTAAAACTACATGGCATGGCTCCAATGGCTCCGGAAGTGCTCACAGCCTAAAAGCTCGTTGATTGGCTGCTCTCAATCTTTTAGTAAGCTTTATTCAGGTGACAAACCCGAGCAGGAACCGGATATACAGTCAAAAGTATGTGGTCGGTGTTGAGCACTGAACCCAAGGTGTTTGTTACGGAGCCAAAACTTTACAGTTCGGGATTGCTCAGCTCTAATCATGACTACTGCTGATGGATGATTATTGTACATAATACTATTATTGTGGGTGTGATGATTATTACTTTAGGTTACTAGGGGTAGATGGATATTGATTTTTTGTGGATGTGGAGTCTGGTATGCCATTTCAATTTCAATCTCATGAAGCAGAAAGTCTAGAATCATTCCTGATATTCATATGCAGATGTGTTTCTAAATAGGTGAGTGTTTCGAGTTACGTCTGTAGATATGTGTGATGTGTTTGGAAAGAGGATTTTATAGAGTCTCAGGAATGCATAGGAGAAATATTTAAGACAAGATATCTTTAAGGGGTACTTTGCACGCTGCGACATCGCAAGCCGATGCTGTGAAGTCAAGCGTGATAGTCACCGCCCCCGTCGCTGCAGCGATATCTTGTGATTGCTGGCGTAGCGAATATTATCGCTACGGCAGCTTTACATGCACTCACCTGTCCTGCGACCGTCGCTCTGGCCGGCGACCCGCCTCCTTCCTAAGGGGGCGAGTCATGCGGCGTCACAGCGACGTCACACGGCAGGTGGCCAATAGCAGCGGAGGGGCAGAGATGAGCAGGATGTAAACATCCCGCCCACCTCTTTCCTTCCGCATTGCAGCCGGGACGCAGGTAGAAGATGTTCCTTGCTCCTGCGGCTTCACACACAGCGATGTGTGCTGCCGATGGAGCGAAAAACAACATCGTACCTGTTGCTGCACCGGCATTATGGAAATGTGGGACCCTACACCGATGATACGATAACAACGCTTTTACGCTCGTTAATCGTATCAAAAAGGATTTGCACACTACGATATCGACTGCGACGCCAGATCTGCGTCACTTTCGATTTGACCCCACCGACATCGAGTTCTTGTTATTTGTGCATTATGCCCCCCTTTTATTTATTATTGTGTATATTTGAATGTTGTACAGGGGTTTGTCCACTAGAGGCCAGATGTCTATAAACATGCTTTCCGAATAACTCATATTGAATTTGTTATATCTTTCAAGGTTTTCCTCCTTGCATGCGATTAGATTGTATTGCACATACAAGTGCTGACTAAAATCACCGCCCTGGAAGCTATAACATGCATGTGGATTTTGTTTGAATGCTGCCAGCACTTTTGCCCCCATCTAATATGGCCACTCGGCCATGCTGATGTCAGAGCGCGCTCTGCATATCGGAGTCCGCCTCACCCCCTCTGCCAGCGCCCAATTGCGGGTTGTTTTCTTGCGCATGCGCAGAACGCCTTCCGGGACGCCGGCGGAAGTGGACGATGCGATCTCCGCTGTGCGGCGCGCGCCGCATTAAGACACCAGGTGGGCTTCTTACTATATAAGAGTGACCCCACGGCTACCCCAGCACCTCCTGACGAAGCGAGAGGCGAAACGCGCGTCGAGGTGCTGGGCGTTGTGGTCCGTCACCTGGGTATACATACTATGGCTCTTTGAATTATTCTAACCTCAATGGAGGTGTTTTTGTCTTTGATATATGACCTTGTGGGTAATCTTTGGAGGTGTCCTCATTTACTCACACCCAGTAATTCATAATTATATATGCGATATGGGAAATATTGTTTTCATGGTTGTTCCATAGCGCACCAGTGTTTACATTGAGGTGCTGGGCGTTGTGGTCCACCATCTGGGGACATTAATCTTGGCCCTCTGAACTATTTCAACTTTGATGGGGGTGATTTATTTGTAACATAAGGCAAATATCAGGTAGATAAAATAGTCCTTTTACCTCTAACGGGAAGCCTTGTGCCCCTGTGCATTGGACTGAACTATATATATACACATTGTCTTTGAATATTGTGTTGCTTATAAATGATATACATATTAATTTTGTCAACTGAAAAACAGCCTTATTTCACCCATACGGTTATGAATCATAGATCTGGCCGCAATATGAATTGTAAACTGCAGGTTTAAGATCTAAAAATATTTTGAGCCTAATTGGCATTTCAATATAGCTGTGGGCAATTATTGGATGTGCCCTTGCCTACTTATGCCCAGGAATTTACATACGCATGATACATGAATTTTTTGATACTATGTTTGTTCCACAACGCACCAGTTGTTTCTTTGGTTGTTTTTATGGGGTAGGGTTCTTTTAAAAAATCTGTGTATACCAGCATGTAATAAAATAATATAATATTGTATTTCAATTATGACTGAATAAAATTTGATATTTTTTCTAATCATGATGGATTTTGTATGACAAGTTCTTATGTGCAGAATCACCCTTTTTTGGTTTCATATATGAGTAATATGGTGGGATCTGCGCTGCCTAAAGTGTAAATAGATATGGATCTTTGGTCCTTCTTTTTGGTTAATATTGTGTTTTCTGTTTTGGATCTAGATCTCAAAATGGACTATAAAAGTCGTGATGGTTGCTGGGCCTCACAGATTGGTGAGATATTTGGTGGCGGCACCGGACAGGGCAGTGCTCAATTTTCATTGCCAAATCGTGAGTTACAGACAAAAATTAAAGATCTGTTGAGAAGGCGGATGAGGGCATGGTGGAATAAAGCATCCCTGGAACAGTACTTATCTCGAGGGATCACGCCCAGGGGACTCAGAATTCAGGTTTTTCCCTCATTCGAAATTTCAGATGATGTCTTTAAGAAAAGATGGGAGGAAGCCTGCAGTCTTTGTTCCCGTACAATGCTTGAACTTTTGATCGGTCTAGACAAGAAAAAAATAGAATCCCTTGAAACCGAAATTGAACAAGTAAATAACGAAATCAGATCTAAGATGTCCAAGGAGGCTATTGATGCCCTTGAGAAGGACATACATAAAGAAAGTGCAGAATGGGAGAATGACATTAAACAATTCAAACTCAAAAAGTTCCAGCGGGACATCACGGATCATGAAACTAATAATGTGTTCAGATGGCATCAGACGAGGAGATTCGGCTCAAGGTCTAGATCAAGATCTCAACAGAGAAACAATTCTCTTTCTTCTGATGACCGTTCTAGGAGCCCACATCCCAACTTAGATCATGTACCATCTAATGACCCTCCTGAGAGATCCGGTATGGGAGGGGTAATGACACGCAATTCTTCTAAGAAGAAAGCAAACTACCCAATGGGAGGCTTGAAGGATTCTGCTCCTAAGGATAACCTCAAGGTAATTAATCTCTCAGATAGATTACTCACTCAAGAACAACTTGAGGTGTTACAGCTCGGACTCTCATTCTCACCAGTGGCCAAATTTGACAGCTTTATGGCTATCAAAGATGTTCAACTGTTCAGCCGTAAGCTCCTATACAAAAAACATTTCGCAAGAAATAGGGATGGAGTAGATTTGGCTGGCCTATCTGAACAAGATAGGGAGATTGTTAGCCTTTTAGAATCATTACTGGCTGAACAAGATGAACCAACTGGGGCAAAATTCCCACAAACAGTTAAAAAACGATCCACGGCCTTTCCTCCTTTGTCGTCCTGTCCCACAGTAGAACTCTTCACTAGATTAGTTGTTCAGGATTTGCGAAAACTTCCTGAGGTACGATCATATGACAACCTGAATCCAAACCAACGAAAAGCAATTAATGAACTATCTAGGATGAGGGACATTGTGGTTAAACAGGCCGACAAAGGGGGCAACGTCGTGGTTTCGCCTACTGTTAAATATGAGCATGAGGCATTCAGACAATTGAATGACCGATCATGCTATCGGAAATTGGACAGTAATCCAACTGTCTCATTCTTAAATGAATTGGAGGGGATTTTGAAAAAAGCCCTTGAAGATAATATCATACCACAATCAGTCTTTGATGGATTAGTTAATAGGCTTCCAACAACACCGACCATATACTTCCTACCAAAGGTCCATAAGGACATTGAAAATCCGCCCGGTAGACCCATCGTTTCGGGCATCAATGGTCTATGTGAACCCATATGTGTCTTTCTGGATTATTATTTGAAGCCCTTAATGATGGATCTGCCCTCGTATATAAGAGACTCCACTGACTTTTTGGTCCGTCTGCAGGAGTTACATCTGGATAGTAATACTATAATGTTCACTGCAGACGTGGAGTCTCTTTATACGTCCATCTCTCATAGAGATGGGTTAAGGGCAGTGGAGTTTTTTCTATGCACCACATCCCTTGACAGGTCGTTGATTGATCTCCTCCTCACCCTGCTTAGATTCATCCTCACCCACAACTACTTCCTCTTCAGGGGGCGCTACTACCTCCAGGAGAGGGGCACTGCTATGGGGGCGTCTTGTGCGCCCTCGTATGCGTGCCTCTTCCTGGGGTATTGGGAGCGCCTGATACAATTCCCTGAGGAGGATTGTGGTTCAGTACTAATGTGGGTGAGATTTATAGACGATGTCTTTGCTATCTGGCAGGGTGAGCGGGAGAAACTTGATTCATTCATGCTGGCATTGAATGATAATGTTTTAAATATAAATTTGACTTACCATTCCAGCATGGATTCTATTGAGTTCCTGGACGTAAGGGTTGTGAAGAATGAGGACGGTTTCATAAGAACAGACATCTACAGAAAGAGCACAGCTGTGAACTCTCTCCTGAGTGCCAAGTCATCTCATCCGCCACAAGTCATCAACTCAATCCCAACAGGTCAGTTCCTTAGGGCTCGACGCATATGCTCAAATGTTGACCTGTTTGAGGGGCAAGCCCTGGAATTGAAAAAACGCTTCAAGAACAGGCATTATACTAATAGGGCAATCCAACAGGGATATGATAGGGCTAGGGCGACCCCTAGGGACGACCTTCTGGCTCCATCAAAAAAGAAAAAAGTGGATGATCAAGTGAGACTAATTACACCGTACCATTCTCAATGGCGCAAAATGAAGGAAGTTGTAGAGAGGTATTGGCCCATTTTATTATCTGATAAAGACTTGAAATCTGTCTTATCAGATAGACCACAAATCACCCCTCGAAGATCCAAAACATTGGGGGATATGATAGTGAGGAGTCACTACATACCACCACCCTCGAATTTTTTGGAGAGGACTGGGGGTCCTAGATGGGGCTCCTTCAGTTGTGGAGATTGTGGGGCCTGTTCACAAATGGAAAGGACCTTTACCTTTCATAACTCTGCGAACAACAAAGAGTTTAAAATCGTTCACAACATCAACTGTAGGACGACATATGTGGTTTACTGGGCAAAATGTCCATGTGGACTTATTTACGTGGGGCTTACCTCTCGTGAGTTTAGAGTAAGGATCCTGGAGCACATTAGGGATATAAAGAGGGCTGCTGGAGTGGTGAAACCTGAGGAACTTGAGTTATTGAAGAACATCCCGAAGCATTTTAGGGAGAGTCATAATTGCAATTGGCGGCTTCTTAAGTTCCGGGGGATTGATAGAATATATCTGAGTCCTAGGGGGGGTGATCCCAAGAGAATCCTGGCACAGAGGGAGGTCAGGTGGATCACGGTTTTGGAGACGGAGAAGCCGAGGGGGTTAAATGATTCCATCTCTTTTAAACCTTTTCTATAAGATCTTGCCCCCGATGGCTTCCTCTCCGCCATGTGTTCCCCCTGCCCTCATCCTCTGTTCTGCCTACTTTTGTCCCCATCTCTTTGTCCTCCTTGATATGATTAAATATATACATACAATATGTGTCTTTGACTTGGCACTGATTATTGATATTGTTGCCGGATTGCTTGCCACTCTGTATCTCGCCTTTTATTATTTTTTGGTCACTCTAATTATGTTTTTTTGTATTCTTCTTTTTGTTCTTTCTCTTCATGTAGAATGTTCTACATGTATGTTGTATAGGGACGGGATGAAGTGATAACAGCATGGGAAGGTTTCCCTGGAATATGAGAACTACACCTTGAGGAAATATACATCTGGAAGTAAAAACCATTACCCTGTTACATTCATACTATATCAATATGGGGGGAGAACATTTGTCAATTTGTCAATATATGAGTTCTTGTTATTTGTGCATTATGCCCCCCTTTTATTTATTATTGTGTATATTTGAATGTTGTACAGGGGTTTGTCCACTAGAGGCCAGATGTCTATAAACATGCTTTCCGAATAACTCATATTGAATTTGTTATATCTTTCAAGGTTTTCCTCCTTGCATGCGATTAGATTGTATTGCACATACAAGTGCTGACTAAAATCACCGCCCTGGAAGCTATAACATGCATGTGGATTTTGTTTGAATGCTGCCAGCACTTTTGCCCCCATCTAATATGGCCACTCGGCCATGCTGATGTCAGAGCGCGCTCTGCATATCGGAGTCCGCCTCGCCCCCTCTGCCGGCGCCCAATTGCGGGTTGTTTTCTTGCGCATGCGCAGAACGCCTTCCGGGACGCCGGCGGAAGTGGACGATGCGATCTCCGCTGTGCGGCGCGTGCCGCATTAAGACACCAGGTGGGCTTCTTACTATATAAGAGTGACCCCACGGCTACCCCAGCACCTCCTGACGAAGCGAGAGGCGAAACGCGCGTCGAGGTGCTGGGCGTTGTGGTCCGTCACCTGGGTATACATACTATGGCTCTTTGAATTATTCTAACCTCAATGGAGGTGTTTTTGTCTTTGATATATGACCTTGTGGGTAATCTTTGGAGGTGTCCTCATTTACTCACACCCAGTAATTCATAATTATATATGCGATATGGGAAATATTGTTTTCATGGTTGTTCCATAGCGCACCAGTGTTTACATTGAGGTGCTGGGCGTTGTGGTCCACCATCTGGGGACATTAATCTTGGCCCTCTGAACTATTTCAACTTTGATGGGGGTGATTTATTTGTAACATAAGGCAAATATCAGGTAGATAAAATAGTCCTTTTACCTCTAACGGGAAGCCTTGTGCCCCTGTGCATTGGACTGAACTATATATATACACATTGTCTTTGAATATTGTGTTGCTTATAAATGATATACATATTAATTTTGTCAACTGAAAAACAGCCTTATTTCACCCATACGGTTATGAATCATAGATCTGGCCGCAATATGAATTGTAAACTGCAGGTTTAAGATCTAAAAATATTTTGAGCCTAATTGGCATTTCAATATAGCTGTGGGCAATTATTGGATGTGCCCTTGCCTACTTATGCCCAGGAATTTACATACGCATGATACATGAATTTTTTGATACTATGTTTGTTCCACAACGCACCAGTTGTTTCTTTGGTTGTTTTTATGGGGTAGGGTTCTTTTAAAAAATCTGTGTATACCAGCATGTAATAAAATAATATAATATTGTATTTCAATTATGACTGAATAAAATTTGATATTTTTTCTAATCATGATGGATTTTGTATGACAAGTTCTTATGTGCAGAATCACCCTTTTTTGGTTTCATATATGAGTAATATGGTGGGATCTGCGCTGCCTAAAGTGTAAATAGATATGGATCTTTGGTCCTTCTTTTTGGTTAATGATGTCGTAGTGTGCAAAGCCCGCCTAAGACAACATAGGGTCGCTGCCATTTTTTTCGTGAAAAGGTTAGCGGAAACCTTGAGGCAGTGTTGTAGTTGGGGAACAACAGAGCAATCAGTTCAATGAAGATTGATCTCAGTTTTTGAGTTTTTGTTTTGATTTATTTTTACAGTGACTGAAAATGTTTTGCTTCATTTATTCTATTGCTCTCATCTATTTCACACTTAAAGTAAATTAGCACATTCCACTTCAGAATCAAACTACTTCTCATGGAGCTGCAATTCTGGAAAATATAATTTACTGTCAAATACTATGGCTAGATCCAAAAATGCTTTTCAGTATGACACCTGACAACGGTATTAAGCTCACTTATTTGTCAGATTTTTGTAAATTAAAACCTCATTTTTAAAATTTCACAGTGAGGTTCATTCCTAAGTACCATGAGTGCTGCCATAAAATAGAAAGTAAAAGTCTATTTTCGTGGGTAAAAATTAGAAGGATTAGTAAACAGGAAATGTTTACTCACAGCAAGTGGGGTAAATACAATATTTTTCGGATTGTAAGACGCACTTTTCCTCCCAAAAATTTGGGAGGAAAATTGCAGGTGCATTTTACAAGCTGCATATAGCTTATCGGGAGTGGGAGAATTGAGAATGGGCTCTGTACTGGTGGTGGTGGCTGTGCTGGTGACAGGGGCCTGTGCTGGCGGCTGGAGCCCATGCTGGCAGGGGGCCCATGCTGGTGGCAGGGGCTCTGCTGGTGGCGGGGGCCCATGCTGGTGGCGGCGGTCAGTGCTGCTGGTGAGGGCCCTACTGGGTGTGTGGAGCAAGGCGGTGAGATGGTTGTTCCAGATGCCATGTCAGCGGTGCGGGCTTCAAAGAAATAGCTCCCAGAGTCGGCACGTGTGCAGATGGAGCTCTTGGCTCAAGATCTCATCTGTGCAATGCCGCCTCTGACCCATTGATCTTCCAGCAGCGGACTTAAGGAAAATGGCACCCGGAGGTGACATTTACGCAGAGGAGATCTCGGCTTGTCATTGAGCCGAGAGCTCAACCTGGGCACACACCACCTCTGGGTGCCATTTCTTTGAGACAGTGCATCTGGGAGTGGGACACCCACCGCACTGCCCTGTTCCATGCAGGCCTAACAGCCAGGACAGACCCGGCAGCAATGATAGAACCCGCAAACGGGAGAGCACCCACTGCAGCGCCTGCAACATCACTCTACTGCACCACCGTCCCTGTCTCCTATGACCCCGCTCCACCACCGATGGCCCCCCTCCGGTAAGACACCATCAGAGTATATTTACCTTTTTTTCCTCTGAATTTGGGGTGCGTCTGATAACACAGTGCGTCTAATAAAACGAAAAAATATGGTACTTGTTTGACATCCATGGACTGTATCTGGTGTTGCAACTTAGCCCTATTTCGTTATTGAGTTCAACTTCAATATAGAAAACAAACAATTGGCAAGAATTACACTGTTCCTACAAAAAGCATTCACGTTGTAAGAAGACTGTACATGGATTTTGGCAACTCTCTAATGTCCTTCCTTAGACAGTTATTGGGCTAGCCACTCTGTATTGTACACAGGGCCGTTACTAGGAATTTCAGGGCCCCACACTGGCAAAATTATGGGGCCCCTTTGAGACTCCACCCAGGCTCCACCCTAGCTCCACCTCCACCACGCAAACCTTCCACAGTCTGCCACCACTCTTGGAAAAACATATATTTCCATAATACACGCATTATACCTCCCTGCTCCATAATACACGCTCTACACCGCCTTTCTCCGTAATACACCGTCTACACAGCCCCTCTCCATAATGCATTTTCTACACTGCCCCTCTACATAACACACCACCTACACATCCTCTTTCCATAATACACACTCTACACCTCCCTGCTCCATAATACACATGCTACACCTCCCTGCTCCATAATACACACTCTACACCACCTTTTTCCGTAATTCACCCTCTACACTGCCCCCCTCCATCACACTCTGCTCCCCTCCGTCACACTCTGCCCCCTCCATCAAACTCTGCCCCTCACAGTCTGCCCCTCACAGTCAGCATCTCTCTTGTCACACTGTGCCCCTCACACTCAGCAGCTCTCTTGTCACACTGAGCCCCTCACACTCAGCACCTCTCTTGTCACACTGAGCCCCTCACACTCAGCACCTATCTTGTCACACTGAGCCCATCACACTCAGAACCTCTCTTGTCACACTGAGCCCATCACACTCAGACCCTCTCTTGTCACACTCTGCCCCACTCTTGTCACACTCTGCCCCCTCTCTTGTCAGACTCTGCCTCTCTTTTGTCACACTCTGCCCCTCTCTTGTAACACTCTGCCCCTCTCTTGTCACACTCTGCCCTTCTCTTGTCATACTCTTCCCCTCACACTCTGCCCCTCTCTTCTCACACTCTGCCCCTCTCTTGACATACTCTGCCCCTCACACTCTACCCCTCTCTTGTCACAGTCTGCCCCGCTCTTGTCACAGTCTGCCCCTCACACTCAGCACTTCTCTTGTCACACTCTGCCCATCACACTCAGCACCTCTCTTGTCACACTCTACCCCTCTCTTTTCACACTGTGCCCCTCACACTCTGCCCCTCTCTTGTCACACTCTGCCCCTCTCTTGTCACACTCTGCCCCTCTCTTGATGTACTCTGCCCCTCACACTCTGCCCCTCTCTTGTCACACTCTGCCCCTCTCGTCACACTCTGCCCATCACACTCTGCCCCTCTCTTGTCACCCTCTGCCCCTCTCTTGTCACACTCTGCCCTCTCTTGTCACACTCTGCCTCTCTCTTGTCACACTCTGCCCCTCTCTTGTCACACTCAGCACCCCCCATGTCCTCCTCTTCACTCAACTGTCATGTGCCCTCACCTGCTTCAGCTTCTCAAGTATCTTATGGCTCCTCCCACATGGGGGTCACATGGGCATGACATCATTGCAGGTCCTGCATGGGAGCAGATTAGAGCTTCCCTGCCTCTGCAGCGCTCAGGTATTAAATCCCCACTCCCCTCCCCCTTAAAAAAAACACCGGATTTGCTAGATGACATAAGGTTTAAGACAAAACAAAAAAACCTGTTTTAACATGGCCCTGGGAGACAGTAGCTCAGGGTGACCGCCCCCCTGCCTTCATGGTAGCTAAGCTACCACTACATCCCCAGTATTAGTCACCAGTAACCCCCCCCACCTCTCACCTCCCCCTCATCATTGTCCCCTCCTCAGGTTAATAGTCACCACTCACCTCTCCCTCCTCAGGCACCTCCGTACAGGCCCCCCGCCGAGCTGCTTCTCCTCTTGTACGGGCCCTGGTTGTGCCGATGCTGTTCTCCTAGGGGCCCCTGCCGCTGCTTCTCTCCATGAAGGTCCTGGCTTTGCCACTTATTTTCCTGCCGGCCAGGTGGGAAATTTTGAAATGACACACGCGCACGCAGTACTGACGTCATCATGGCGTACAGCGTGTGTCACAGACAAAGTACCAGGCAGAGAACAGAGGAGAGAGTCCTGCATTCCGCTACCTGCACTGACTGTGCGGAGCTGCAGGATCGCTCCCTGCCCAGCACGCAGCGTGTGATGAGGGTAATCTGACCAGGGCCCCCCGAAGCCTGGAGCTTCGGACAACAGGTCAGATTGCCTTCATCACTGACCAGCGAGCAAGTGCCCCAGCCACGCTCAGAGAATAACCGGCTCCCACAACGGGACCGCAAACGCAGCCCCCGGGCAGACTTTACACTGCTGCATCAGACAGCCCAACAGCGCCCCCTCACAGTTGCGCCCGGGGCAGATGCACCGCCAGCCCCCTCTAGATACCAGGTATGCAGCTACATACCTGGTATATCCAGCACACGTGGATAATTTGCATGCGATGCAAATTAGCCATGTGTATAGTGGCAAAAGCAACACTGCCGGGGTCCCCTGCTGCGGCTGTAACTGGGAGAGGGCGGTGAAGAGGGGTGGGGTCCCGGCTGGCCCAGGGCTTAATAAAGCTAAGTAATTGTCCCTGGCTCAGCCGGGCCCCTCTCTTCACCGGGCCCCCTACACCAGTCTCAGTAGTAATGCCCTGATGGCAGCCCTGATTGTACCAGCAGCAGAGTAAACACTTAGGTCTTGATTCCTTAGTAATGGTATTTCGTATGCCAGTCTTAATGAGGGGTGAGCAAAAATTAGATATGCCTTATTTCTTTAGAAGGCCACAATGAATTTGGCACAATTGGTGTGTACCACTGTGCTACTCACCGGAAATGTTACTCTAGGTCAAGACTATAGCAATATTTGTGATTTAATGTTTGCTGTCTCTTTTGATGAATTTGTTTGGTGGGCATTGCCAAATCTCATTTTGCCTTGGCTGCTCCCATGCTTGACGCACTTTGGTGGAGCTACCTAAAAGTGGTGCGAATACGTCAAAAGTTCAAAATTTTGCACAAGTTCCCAGTGTGCAAAAAATGTATGATGTCTCAAATTTGTTTTAGTCAGAATTCTTGGATAAGTACTTTAATGAGTCAGAGACCTATGTTACAAGTTAAATACCGTCCCCTTTCCTCTACTTGCTTGCTAATTATAATCATACTTATAATATATAATATATCCTCCTATTCATTTTCTGACTAGCACACTCATTGGATGGTTATTAAGAACTCATAAACACATAAAACGATCAGGAACACCAGGAAAGCAATAATGTTGTCATTTACACCCCCTTCATTGTCAGTATTTCAGTTGCTTAAACTGTTTGCTCTGTTAATATGATACCATACAGTGCCTTGCAAAAGTATTCGGCCCCCTTGAATTTTTCAACCTTTTCCCCCATTTCAGGCTTCAAACATAGAGATAAAAATTGTAATGTTATGGTGAAGAATCACCAACAAGTGGGACACAATTGTGAAGTTGAACGAAATGTATTGCTTATTTTAAACTTTTGTAAAAAAGAATAAACTGAAAATTATGGTGTGCAATATTATTCATCCCCTTTACTTTCAGAGCAGCAAACTCCCTGCAGAAGTTCATTGAGGATCTCTGAATGATCCAATGTTGTCCTAAATGACTGATGATGATAAATATAAGCCACCTGTGTGTAATCAAGTCTCCGTATAAATGCAACTGCTCTGTGATAGTCTCAGTGTTTTGTTTAAAGCTCAGATAGCATCATGAAGACCAAGGAGCACAACAGGCAGGTCTGTGATACTGGAGAAGTATAAAGCTGGATTTGGTTACAAAAAGATTTCCACAACTTTAAACATCCCAAGGAGCACTGTGCAAGCGATCATATTGAAATGGAAATCTCCCAAGACCCGGCCGTTCCTCAAAAATTTAATCTCAAACAGGGAGAAGACTGATCAGAGATTCAGCCAAGAGACCCATGATCACTCTGGATGAACTGCAGAGATCTACAGCTGAGGTGGAAGAGTCTGTCCATAGAACAACAATCAGTCATACATTGCACAAATCTGGCCTTTATGGAGGAGTGGCAAAGAGAAAGCCATTTCTCAAAGCTATCCATAAAAAGTGTTGTTTAAAGTTTGCCACAAGCCACCTTGGAGACACACCAAACATGTGGAAGTAGGTGCTCTGGTCAGATGAAACCAAAATCAATCTTTTTGGGCACAATGCCAAATGATATGTTTGGTGTAAAAGCAACACAGCTCATCACCCTGAACACACCATCCCCACTGTCAAACATGGTGGTGGCAGCATATGGTTTGGGCCTGCTTTTCTTCAGCAGGAACAGGGAAGATGGTTAAAATTGATGGGAAGATGGATGGAGCCAAATACAGGACCATTCTTGAAGAAAATCTGTTGGAGTCTGCAAAAGACCTGAGACTGGGATCTTATTTACCTCCTATGCATCTTTTCATGCCCCCCCCTGGTGTTTGTTCCTGTGCGCAGGAGTTTTCTTGCCCCCCCCCCGTCTGTCTTATTAGTCGGTGGGGTCTTTGTGACCACTGTCCTGGTCTGTCCCCAAAGTGGTGGGTGTGGAGGGAGTTAAACCAGGGCCTGGACAGTAGTTAGGGAGACGCTGGGGGCCCAGACCTCACTACCTTCAAGTGTAAAACAGAATGGTCCAGCTTAAATGAAAAATTTCTTCTATATTTCTTGGAATATTCAGGTACATGGGACATCAAACATTCACAAGAAAACCGCCATAGTAGCTTATGCATCAACGTGTTTATGATGTGAGTCCACCATTAACCATGATCATGAAGAAATTGTTCATTTGAGCTGGTGTGGTGCCCCTGAGGCTTCAGTCACCACAGGGTACTGCACCACACTTCAGGTGTGGTACTTATCCTGGATCCAGAGGAAATTGGTACCGGTTTCACCACCCATACTCATGTACACAACCAGGTTGCCCTCAACCACCGGGCTAGGGTCGAGTCTTAAGGCAATCACCAAACATGGGGAGCAGCCACCCACTAATGACACAGAGCAAGGTGAGAAGCAGCCACCAGGGGAAGTGAGGAGCCAACACAACAGTTAGAGAGTTCTCCAGCAGGAGAGGAAGAGAGTGGTTGGGTTTTACCAGTGGCTCTGGTAGGACACGGGAGTGCAGCACAGCACAGGGTGCAGAATCCTAGGGTGAACCATTCTTCAGGTCGGATCACCAGAATCTGCAGGACAGGGGGATTGCACGTCCCCCTGGCCACCAAATTTCCCGGAGCATAGTGCTACATAGGGTTCGGAGTCGAGATACCAGTGCAGCCCCACAGCGGACCCGTGGCACCTGCATATGGGATGGGAGACAACAAGTCAAGAATTGGGGTCCCCAAGTAGCTTCAGGCCACGGGGATCCAACAATACAGGCGCAAGCAGGAAAGGCCCACCGACTACTGCACCGGGTCCAACCTCTAACCAGATCTGGGATCGACTGGGGCCCATCATGGCAGTCACTGGTACTCTGGGACTGCACTGGAACAGAGAGTAAAGACACCTAGAACTGCCGAGACAGTGTCAGCTTGTTATTACCAGCGCTTCGGCGCCGACGGTCATTACTACTCCCCTCATCATTCTCCCTGGGGTCCACTCCACCTGTGAGGAGCAGAAACCATCTTTGTTGCTATTACCATCAGCCCCAAAGGACAGCGACAGCAGCGGCGGCTAATACCTGGCCGTTTACCGCAAGTGGCATCACAACAAATCATCCCATCCATCCCCATCTCCCCTTTCTGTGGATACCTCAGGGTCACGAAACCGGGGAGGCCACCCGTGACATCCCCCCTGAACCTTCACCAGCCCGGCGATGAGTAATCCCTCAGGCCTCGTGGGGTGCTTCACTGGACCTTTCTGTTTTACTCATTCAATAATCAGGCCATTGTGGGGCCTCTATCCGGGCTCTGAACAAGGAGTGGATAATGATAATGGGGAGCTGGATTTACTGCTACTACTATATATGACCTTCAAGTGTACCTCTGGGTTGAGGGAAATCTCAGGGTACGTTTAGTGTGAGAGTCAGTGCAGAGCTCCCCATCCAGTCACCCTTGGGTCCAGCGTGACAGCACCCCATCCTGGTCCATTTCTTGAAGTAAAATCTCCATGCTTCACAGCTGACTGCAAAAGAGGAAGATTTTGCCCCAGAGGATCTATTAGGAACACATAGCCTGCTTTGTGTATCACTGTTCTGCCTTCTTTCACGTAACGCTGTGAATCTCCGGCATACAGCTAAACCCTCGCTCACATTTCAAATAAACAGACTGAATTCAGTAGCCTTGATTCATTGGCTGGTAACGTGAACTTGATTGCAGTATACGTGCAATATGCAGTGAATATAGGAATATCCAAGATGCAGTTGAATACGGTATATCCAAGATGCAGTTGAATACGATATACGGAATACGGGTAAAAACTATAACAAGAAAATGATTACAGTCAGTACAGTGTTAATACAGAGTTAACATAGCATAACAGTACATGAGATACAGTTCTTATGAGAATGTAGGTGAAAGGTCACTGCATCTGCAATACATAGAAAATCTTATCTATACAAACAAGGCAGGGGCTAAGATGTAGGATTACAATGTACAATACATTTACTACAGTCTTCCACCTAAGATTCTATCACTAACACATGTAATTTGATTTGCTCACCAGATTACACTAGGCAGGGGTGAATGTTATGATCCGGAACCATGGAAGACCACCACAAATCATTGGTAAAAGGTGACAAGAGCATTGGCAACTAATCTGGCCGCCATCCCCTTACTAACCATCACAGCTACAAGTAGCCGAGGGGTGAACTAACATCCTGTGCACCGCGAATCCAGCCGGAGAACTAACTATCCTAAAGGAAGGAAAGATGAATAACTCTCTGCCTCAGAAAATAGACAAGAATAGCAAGCCCCCCACATTCAAAGACTGCGGTGATATAGGAAAAACACAATACACAGATAGATGACAGGATTAGCAAAACATAAGGCCCCCACTGACTAAAATAGGAAAGGACAGGAAAGGGACTGATGGTGGCCAGAGTAAAACCCTGCGAAATTCCAAATTCCTGATAGTACAAAAAGGCCCTCAGATCGCACGATCTGAACTCCGTCCTATACCAGGTGCTTTTGTCATACCAATGAACAGAAAACAAGAATCATAACAAATTCAACAAGCCACAAACACATGGACCCAAAGGAGCTATACTCCAAACAGAACTGCAGGGAGTTCCCCAGCCAAGCAACTGAGGGGAAAATCCCTGCATGCAAATAAACTGAAAACAACCACAGCAAATGACAAACCCAGATAAGAGCAAAAGAACCAAACAATAAATAAAGAGCAAGCACTTATCTGGGGTAGATGTGGTGTGGAGCAGAATGAAGCAGGCTGGTGATACAAAGAACAACTGACATCCGGCATAGCCAGCTATCAGACCAGGATTTACATAAACAGAGAGTTAGCAAAGGAAACGCCCATTGCACAACACACCTGGTCCAAGTCCAAACCATTCCTGGCCACCAGAGAGAGCCTCCCAGCAGCCAAAAAATAACTAACATTCACAACAGGTGAATGTACAGAGAGGCACGTCGGCAGGTCCTTTCCTAACAAATCCAAACAGAAAATGGCTGCAGGCTTCTTCTCAGCTCAGAGGAGGGTGTTCGTTACCCAGAATACATTTTGCTTAAAGAGAAACTCAGCAATTCAAAAGAATAACAACGACCTCTAGGGGTTGTAACAGAAATTTCAATGAATGACTATTAGCAGGCTGCCAAGGCAGAACACTCCCTGCTTGGCGTCAACGGATGTCACTATTTGGTTCTTTTGGGGAAATGAGTAACACTAGTTCAGTTACAGGCCTGAGGAACAGTTTGTTCTCCCCAAGCTTGCACACTCTCACCTCTACCTTACGTACTTTCCCATCTTTGCTGGGAAAAGGTTTGGTGACTAGGCCGAGTGGCCACTCATTCCGATGTGTTTGAGTGTCTTTTACAAGTACAACATCGCCAGTTTTGAGGTTTGGGTGGTCTTTCTGCCACTTTGTCCTGGTTTGCAGAGTGGAGAGGTACTGCCTTTTCCATCTGTCCCAAAAGACATTGGCTACATTTTGCACTTGCCTCCATTGTCGTCTATAGAGGTCCCTGTTGTTAAATTCTCCAGGTGGAGCATTTGGAACACAAGTCTTCTGCGTGAGTAGCATAGCGGGAGTAAGGATGGTCGGGTCTCCAGAATCACAAGGAAGAGTTGTCAGCGGTCTAGCATTCATGATAGCTGAAACCTCAGCCAGGAATGTAGTCAAACTTTCGTGTGTAAGTCTGGTGTTTGCTTGTAAGAAGACGGAGTCTAGTATTTTGCGTGCTACCCCTATCATTCTTTCCCAGGTTCCTCACATGTGTGAGGAATGTGGCGGATTGAAAGTCCAGGTGCACACTTGCTCACCTAGGTACCTTTCTACATTAACCATATCCAGGTTAGAAGGGATTTGGAGTTCTCATGCCGCTCCAACAAAATGTGTGCCTCTATCAGAATGAATATGCTTCACAGGGCCTCTGATTGCGATGAAGCGTCGAAGAGCATTTAGGAAGCTTGAAGAGTCCATAGATTCGATTACTTCGATATGGACAGCTCTGATGGATAGGCAAGTGAATAGAACTGCCCAGCACTTTGCTTCAGCATGGATCTTCCTAGTGCGTCGTGTGGCCACACACCAAGGGCCGAACACATCTAGCCCGACACTGGTGAAGGGAGGTTCGGTACTAAGTCTGCCGGGTGGCAGATTGGCCATCTTCTGATTTTGGAACATGCCACGAAGTTTGTGACACGTAACGCAGTTGAAGATGAGCTTGCTCACATTTCTCTTCGCTCCGACTATGCATAGTCCGGCTGCTCGTAGATTCCCTTCAGTAAACAGACGACCTTGAAGTTTCACTAAGACATGATGCTGAATGAGCAGGGTGGTAACGTGATGAAGTCCAGGGATTATTATCGGGTGTTTCTCTTAAACTTCTACATCGGATTCTTGATGGCGACCACCCATTCTCAGCAGTCCATCCTGGTCAACGAGCGGGTCGAGCTTCTTCAGGACACTGTCTCTGGGAATGGGTTTTCCCTTATTGAGGTTGTCTATTTCTCTGGTGTAGGTCTCATTTTGTATAACGCAGAGTATTGCGATCTTAGCTCTTTCCAGATTAGAAGCGGTGAATGCATGCTTGCAGTGATGACATCCTCTTCAAGGTCTCTGACTTCTAGGTAGTGTTATCTTGTAGGACTGAACTACATGAAGTAGAAAAGTGATGGCTCGAATGAGTGACTTCCAAGTCGAGACCCTGCTGAATCGATGAGATTTGAGGTGATTACTTGAGGTCACTGTATATAGAACAGACACTTGATGATGAAGCTCTTCATCGTCATCTGGGTCCACTAGTTTGAATGTATCGGACTCTCTGATGTCGGGCATCGAACGGTGCAAGAAGTCAGGACCCATGAACCATGTAGTGTCTCTCAGATGACTTGGTGCAACAGATCTAGTCGCGTGGTCTGCAGGATTGTGATGGGTAGACACGTAGTGCCATTGACTAGAGCAAGTGGATCTTCTTATCCTTAGTACCCAGTTGCTGACGTAGACATAGAAGCGTCGCGATTCATTGCAGATATACCCAAGTACCACTTTGCTGTCTGTATAAAATTTGACGTCTTTGCATTTGGCGCTCGAGTCGAATACAATTCTTATCTGGCCTGGATTTTTGGGATGGTACACACTGAAGATAGGTAAGTACCAACACTCCTCGGAGTCTTGAAGTGCGGGTGCGACCTCCGCGTGGTTGTTCTGTAAGATCTTCTCCATGAAGGTAAAGAAGTGTTCTTTCGTCTCAGGTGACCTCTGAAGCTTGTGCTTGAGGGAGAAGAAGCGATTGTAGACCATTAACCTGTTATTTGGTAGGCGTCGTCTCCGAGGTCAAAATGGTAGTGGTGCGACCCAACTGTTTGATTTGTCTTTGACTATTTCTCGATCTATGGTGTCCAAGAACATCCGGCCTTCTATGGACATCGCTGTCTTGTTGTCTTCCTTTGTACTGTGGATGACTGCACACCCTATGTGGTTTTGTTCACCTTCACAAGCGTGGTCTTCGTTGGAAGGAACCGAGAAAGGGCAAGGCAGAGGGGTGCTGCACGGTAACTCCCTTACCAGCAGACTATTCTGACATGGCTGGAAGAGAGACGGGCGTCCATTTTCTAATGTATTGGTGAGCATACTCTTGACTGAGGTCGGCTTGTGTGCTCCTCCTAGACAGACGTCTCCTATAATGACCCATCCAAGATCAAGCTTCTGTGCGTATGGAGCGTTTTGGAAGCCATTGATGTTTTCTCTAGTCTTGTGAACTCGTAGTATATCTCTTCCCAAGAGTAAAGCTATTGGGGCTTCTGGGTCCAACTCAGGTATCAGGTGAGCTATACGCTTCAGATGGGGGTGATAAGCAGCTACCTCCGGTGAAGGTATCTCAGACCTGTTGTCGGGAATCTGATTGCACTCCAGTATGGTTGGTAATGATAGACAGATCTGGCCATCTACAGACTCCACTTTGTATCCGGTTGCTTTCCTCCCCGCCGTCTCGACAGTACCTGCGCATGTCTTCAAGGAGTAGGGAGAATCGGGGCCTACAATGCTGAAGTTGTTGAAGAAGATGGACGTGCCTAGAGACATGTTACTCTGGTCATCCAGGATTGCATATATCTTGATCGCTTTGTCCCTATGGCCTGCTGGGTAGACTCGAACAAGGCAGATTTTTGAACAGGATCTTCCTCCTATGGGTCCTCCGCAGATCTCGGTACATTGAGAGGTGCCCTCAGGGGAGTCCACGTTAGTATACTTCTGCTTGGCATTGTGCTCCTCTGCTTGTGACAACATTCGTGTGGGGTGGTCCAGGATGTAAGGCTGTATTGTGATCTGTGCTGCTGCATTCTGCACATTTCACGCTAGCTTCACGAGGTGTGATGTTATAACAGTTTTCATTAATGGGGGGAGTCAGAATCAACCATATTACAGCCTAGTATTCAAGTGCAATAGGCCCCCAATCTTACCAAATGGAAACATACTCCTCAAACGTGATAAAACAGTGTGGTGCCACACAATGGAGTTTTAATGCTATACTTTATTAGAAAAAGATATCACAACAATCACCAACATACAATGTAAACATACTGACATAAAGGCTAAAAGGAGTAACCAAGCTGTATGGGGATCCAGGTATAGCAGTGATCTAGCCCACACGTATATTACAATCAAGGGTGGCAGTGGATACCATACCCATAGTGTGCAGGACAGGAACGTAATCCCCCACCAGTCTGGACATAAGGATGAACTGGCATGCATATACACTGTGCCAGGTGATTAACAACACCCCTGCAGCGGGCAAGTAGAATCATACATACCAAGTTGGTCAGACGAGTGGGGAGGTATACCAGGGATCGCAGGCCCCACGCGCGTTTCGGCACACCTTTCTCAAGGGCCGTTGCACGTTGTCTGTTGATCGCCAGATATGGCCCTTAAATACCCCAAATGATCCTCCTCCGCCCGCCCACCCGTCGCGCCATCATTGCGCTCACCTGCGGCGAGCTCCGGGTCCTATGTGCAGACACTCGGCGGCGATTCACGGCACTCCACGCATGCGCCGGAGCCCAAGCTCCGTGACGTCATTAACCCATGCGTGGAACCGAAAAGAACGCCGCCAGGCGCCCGCACCCGAGGGCAGAGCCTACAGCGTGAGCGCGGATACGCAAGCAAGGGGGCGGGACTAAAGGTAGGTAATAATGGTATTGTGTACACGCATCGCGCTCCCACTGACAGCACCCCGACCGGCAACCAGACCCAATGTATGGGGCAGATCGGAAGGCAAACAGTGATCACGCCACATATAAGCTACACCAGCAGTGTTCCAATTGATATGGGAGGACAGCCAAAAAGATACGGCCCCATGAGCAGAGCCCTGTACATAATGTGGTCAACAAAACAGATCCACTATATGGAAAAACCATCAAATAGTTTAAAACACCCTCATTACATCATCATAAAGAAACCATTAAGGATCTGAGGACCCCATTAACATATATATTTATATAGAGGGCACTAATCACACATCAATACTAGAACAATAAGGCTGGTAAAGTCCATAACCCTACACCACTAAACAAGGAGGTGGCAGGAGACTCATATTTTCAATAAGGACCAAGTTAGATGAAATATTAAATTATTAAATTACATGCATAATATACAAAATAGAATATGCAAAGAAGTTCGCATCCAAAGAGCAGTCCATCACTCATGTCATCTTCCTGGTCCCATAGAATTCGGAGGTACGAAAGGGGCACTTGGCGGATCTTCAGTTACAACTGTTACTACAGGAAAACACACAACATGCAATTAAAATCAAATAAAAAACATAGTGCTAAAAACAATCGCAGGATATACAGAACCGAGGTAAATGTACCCACAGATAACAGAATACTCAGAGTACTCAATCCACATATCAATGGGAGCATGAATAATTATGGGTATACATGTTAGGGACCCCCTATGTGTTCAGGAAAGGGGCAAAGCTTAATTGCTCGTTTAAACCCCTCGGGGAGAGAGTCCCCAGACTGAAAATCCACCGGGTTTCCAGTCTGGATAGAGCCAGCTTCAAATTACCCCCTCTTATACCACCCTTAATCAGGTCGATCCCCATCACCTTTAATCCTGTTGGATCGCAGTTGTGATGAACCTTAAAGTGCCTGGGGAGGGACCTGAGAAGGGTGAGGTCCGTCACTGAAGGAGCCTTGAGGATATCCCGGACGTGTTCTCGGATGCGGACCCGCAACTGTCTAGAGGTAAGGCCTACGTAAATTAAGTCACACGGGCATTTTGCATAGTAGATAACATGCGTACTACTACATGTGATATAGTTCTTGATTTGAAACCGTAGTTTTTTATCGGCTGAAACAAACTCCTTACCTCTAATAATGTTGCCGGATCCGCACGCCAAACACTCCCCACAAGTGAAACATCCCACCCTGGGGGCACTGTGTCCAAAGAGGCCGCCCTGTGTCTTGGCCACATAGTGGCTATCCACAAGGAGGTCCCTTAGGCACCTACCCCTCCTAGATGTCACCAGAGGGGCCCCCGGTAGGTCTGTGGCCAGAATTGGGTCTGTTTGTAGGACTGACCAATGTCTTGTTAGGGCATCTCTCACCCGCCCCCACTGCCCATTGAATGTGGAAATGAATCTGGTTTGATTCCCCCCTTCCTCCCTACTTGTTGCTCTCGGGCCATATAACAATTGTTCCCTGGGACTATGTTTGGCTCTCAGATAACCTTGTCTAATACTGCGGGCTCCGTACCCCCGATCCTTGAAGCGAGCACTCAGGTCTTTGGCCTGTTTCTCAAACTTCTGGGGCGTAGAGCATATTCTTTTTGCCCTCAGAAATTGTCCCGTGGGGATGGCCCTGATTGTGGATCTCTGGTGAGCAGATGTTGCGTGTAGAAACGCATTAACAGATGTGGCCTTTCTAAAAAGATCTGTCTCAATTGTACCTCCCTCCCCCACCTCCACCATAACGTCCAAAAATTCTATTTTTCTCTGGTCAGCCTTATAGGTTAACCGAATATTCCTGTTATTTTGATTAAGATTATCCATGAAAGTATCAAGCAGAGGACGGGCACCTTGCCACAGGAACAGCACGTCGTCTATGTAACGATACCAGCAGACTATTCTCTGGGCAAGCGGAAGCTCGTGTAATACCGTCTGCTCCCACCTGCCCAGGAACAGTCCTGCGTAAGATGGTGCACATGCTGCCCCCATGGCGGTGCCCCGCCTCTGCAGAAAAAATCGGTCTTTAAAAGTAAAGACGTTATGGTGGAGAATAAATTCGAGGAGCACCAAAATCAGCTCACAAAGAGATCCCTCCAAAGACCCTCCCAACAGGAAGTGTCTACAAGCCTCTAGACCCTGTTCGTGCTCGATGCAAGTATACAGGGACTCTACGTCCGCCGTAACGAGCCACATGTCCGCATCAACATGGATACCATCCAATTTCTTGAGGAGGTCATTCGTGTCTTTCAGGTATGATGGAAGGTTCTGTACTAGAGGCTTTAAATAAAAGTCTACAAATGTACAGATCGGCCCACAAAGGCCGCCAATCCCCGAGACAATGGGCCGTCCCGGGGGATTGGCGGCATCCTTGTGTACCTTCGGTAATAGATAGAAGGTAGGTAATTTTGGTGTTTTAACCAACAATCCATCTCTAACCCTTGATGTTATGATCCCATCCAGAACTGCCTCATCAAGAATGGATGTTAATTTCAACCTAAAGTCCGGGGTAGGGTTGCTGTCAAGTCTGGTGTATGTCTCCCTATTATTGAGTTGCTTAAATGCCTCACGTTCATATTTGAGGACTGGCCAAATCACCACGTTCCCCCCCTTGTCCGCATTTTTAATCACAATATCCGTCATGTTCTGTAGTTCCCTAATCGCCAACCGCTGTTGTTTTGTCAGATTTTCGCTAGAACTATATTTAGGGATTTGTTCAAATTCTTTGGTGACTAGTCTGACGAAAATCTCTATTTGTGGACAAAGGGACAGTGGGGGGAACGTGGTAGATCTTGGGAGAATCTCACGGGGAAACACCCCAGACATGCCCAGCTCACCCTCCCTCTCTAGGTCCTCCAATACTGAAATAGCCTCCTGTTCTCTGTCAGTCAGGTTCTCACTTCCCCTCTTAGCTTTATGGTGTAACCTATGCAAAAGCATTTTACGGGCATAAAGATGAAGATCCTTCACAGCAGTGAACAGATCAAAGGTGCCCGTTGGTACAAAGGACAGGCCCAGTTGGAGAACCTGAGTCTGTGCCTCTGTCAGCATGTGAGTTGAGAGATTAATTACCTGAAGTTGGTTCTTTTTACTGCGTTGTTCTAGGGATAGAGTGGGTGAGATACCCTTTCTCTTTCCCTGTGTCGTTCCTCGATTATTTTTGGGGAAGTCATTATTTTTTCTATTTTGATTCGTTGAATCATCTTCCTTATCCTCCATCCCCAAACTCTCCCCAGAGGTACGGGATGACATAGAGATTGATCGGGGTCTCCCATGGTACATTTGGCCAGGATGGCCCTTCTTCCATCTATAGACTTGTTTGTTACTATGGTCATTCTTATCCCTTTGCAGTTTCTTAGTTTTGGTACTTCTGATCTCATTTTCCCACTTGACAAAATCTCCCTCTATTTCAGTATTGAACTTTGCCAGTTGTTCCTCTGTTAACTCCTTTTTAATTTTCTCTTGGATGGCCTCAATCTCCACCTCCATTTCTCCCACATTCACTTCATTGAGTTTAATAAGAAGTTCCATGAAGTGTTTTGAACATGCATTAGCACTTTCTTCCCAGGCGTTAATGAACCATTCCTCATTGATAGGAAATGAAGGAAATACCTGAATACGTAGACCACGAGGAATCAAACCTCGGGCTACGTACTGTTCCAAAAAACCTCTGTTCCACCATAATTTGGTTCTTTTATGGAGTAGTTGTTTTAACCTCTGCATATCTGCTTGACAATCACTATGTTTGCTGTTAAAACCAACGGCAAGGTCCTCCTTAAAAGCCTCATTAATATGAGAGCGCCAATTATTGTCACGCGCTCTGAAATCCATGGATTCTGAAAACAGAACTGTGATAAACACAGATATAACTATTATAACAGTTTTCATTAATGGGGGGGAGTCAGAATCAACCATATTACAGCCTAGTATTCAAGTGCAATAGGCCCCCAATCTTACCAAATGGAAACATACTCCTCAAACGTGATAAAACAGTGTGGTGCCACACAATGGAGTTTTAATGCTATACTTTATTAGAAAAAGATATCACAACAATCACCAACATACAATGTAAACATACTGACATAAAGGCTAAAAGGAGTAACCAAGCTGTATGGGGATCCAGGTATAGCAGTGATCTAGCCCACACGTATATTACAATCAAGGGTGGCAGTGGATACCATACCCATAGTGTGCAGGACAGGAACGTAATCCCCCACCAGTCTGGACATAAGGATGAACTGGCATGCATATACACCGTGCCAGGTGATTAACAACACCCCTGCAGCGGGCAAGTTGAATCATACATACCAAGTTGGTCAGACGAGTGGGGAGGTATACCAGGGATCGCAGGCCCGACGCGCATTTCGGCACACCTTTCTCAAGGGCCGTTGCACGTTGTCTGTTGATCGCCAGATATGGCCCTTAAATACCCCAAATGATCCTCCTCCGCCCGCCCACCCGTCGCGCCATCATTGCGCTCACCTGCGGCGAGCTCCGGGTCCTATGTGCAGACACTCGGCGGCGATTCACGGCACTCCACGCATGCGCCGGAGCCCAAGCTCCGTGACGTCATTAACGCATGCGTGGAACCGAAAAGAACGCCGCCAGGCGCCCGCACCCGAGGGCAGAGCCTACAGCGTGAGCGCGGATATGCAAGCAAGGGGGCGGGACTAAAGGTAGGTAATAATGGTATTGTGTACACGCATCGCGCTCCCACTGACAGCACCCCGACCGGCAACCAGACCCAATGTATGGGGCAGATCGGAAGGCAAACAGTGATCACGCCACATATAAGCTACACCAGCAGTGTTCCAATTGATATGGGAGGACAGCCATATCGCGCGGGCGGAGGAGGATCATTTGGGGTATTTAAGGGCCATATCTGGCGATCAACAGACAACGTGCAACGGCCCTTGAGAAAGGTGTGCCGAAACGCGCGTCGGGCCTGCGATCCCTGGTATACCTCCCCACTCGTCTGACCAACTTGGTATGTATGATTCTACTTGCCCGCTGCAGGGGTGTTGTTAATCACCTGGCACGGTGTATATGCATGCCAGTTCATCCTTATGTCCAGACTGGTGGGGGATTACGTTCCTGTCCTGCACACTATGGGTATGGTATCCACTGCCACCCTTGATTGTAATATACGTGTGGGCTAGATCACTGCTATACCTGGATCCCCATACAGCTTGGTTACTCCTTTTAGCCTTTATGTCAGTATGTTTACATTGTATGTTGGTGATTGTTGTGATATCTTTTTCTAATAAAGTATAGCATTAAAACTCCATTGTGTGGCACCACACTGTTTTATCACGTTTGAGGAGTATGTTTCCATTTGGTAAGATTGGGGGCCTATTGCACTTGAATACTAGGCTGTAATATGGTTGATTCTTGCTCCCCCCCAATTAATGAAAACTGTTATAATAGTTATATCTGTGTTTATCACAGTTCTGTTTTCAGAATCCATGGATTTCAGAGCGCGTGACAATAATTGGCGCTCTCATATTAATGAGGCTTTTAAGGAGGACCTTGCCGTTGGTTTTAACAGCAAACATAGTGATTGTCAAGCAGATATGCAGAGGTTAAAACAACTACTCCATAAAAGAACCAAATTATGGTGGAACAGAGGTTTTTTGGAACAGTACGTAGCCCGAGGTTTGATTCCTCGTGGTCTACGTATTCAGGTATTCCCTTCATTTCCTATCAATGAGGAATGGTTCATTAACGCCTGGGAAGAAAGTGCTAATGCATGTTCAAAACACTTCATGGAACTTCTTATTAAACTCAATGAAGTGAATGTGGGAGAAATGGAGGTGGAGATTGAGGCCATCCAAGAGAAAATTAAAAAGGAGTTAACAGAGGAACAACTGGCAAAGTTCAATACTGAAATAGAGGGAGATTTTGTCAAGTGGGAAAATGAGATCAGAAGTACCAAAACTAAGAAACTGCAAATGGATAAGAATGACCATAGTAACAAACAAGTCTATAGATGGAAGAAGGGCCATCCTGGCCAAATGTACCATGGGAGACCCCGATCAATCTCTATGTCATCCCGTACCTCTGGGGAGAGTTTGGGGATGGAGGATAAGGAAGATGATTCAACGAATCAAAATAGAAAAAATAATGACTTCCCCAAAAATAATCGAGGAACGACACAGGGAAAGAGAAAGGGTATCTCACCCACTCTATCCCTAGAACAACGCAGTAAAAAGAACCAACTTCAGGTAATTAATCTCTCAACTCACATGCTGACAGAGGCACAGACTCAGGTTCTCCAACTGGGCCTGTCCTTTGTACCAACGGGCACCTTTGATCTGTTCACTGCTGTGAAGGATCTTCATCTTTATGCCCGTAAAATGCTTTTGCATAGGTTACACCATAAAGCTAAGAGGGGAAGTGAGAACCTGACTGACAGAGAACAGGAGGCTATTTCAGTATTGGAGGACCTAGAGAGGGAGGGCGAGCTGGGCATGTCTGGGGTGTTTCCCCGTGAGATTCTCCCAAGATCTACCACGTTCCCCCCACTGTCCCTTTGTCCACAAATAGAGATTTTCGTCAGACTAGTCACCAAAGAATTTGAACAAATCCCTAAATATAGTTCTAGCGAAAATCTGACAAAACAACAGCGGTTGGCGATTAGGGAACTACAGAACATGACGGATATTGTGATTAAAAATGCGGACAAGGGGGGGAACGTGGTGATTTGGCCAGTCCTCAAATATGAACGTGAGGCATTTAACAACTCAATAATAGGGAGACATACACCAGACTTGACAGCAACCCTACCCCGGACTTTAGGTTGAAATTAACATCCATTCTTGATGAGGCAGTTCTGGATGGGATCATAACATCAAGGGTTAGAGATGGATTGTTGGTTAAAACACCAAAATTACCTACCTTCTATCTATTACCGAAGGTACACAAGGATGCCGCCAATCCCCCGGGACGGCCCATTGTCTCGGGGATTGGCGGCCTTTGTGGGCCGATCTGTACATTTGTAGACTTTTATTTAAAGCCTCTAGTACAGAACCTTCCATCATACCTGAAAGACACGAATGACCTCCTCAAGAAATTGGATGGTATCCATGTTGATGCGGACATGTGGCTCGTTACGGCGGACGTAGAGTCCCTGTATACTTGCATCGAGCACGAACAGGGTCTAGAGGCTTGTAGACACTTCCTGTTGGGAGGGTCTTTGGAGGGATCTCTTTGTGAGCTGATTTTGGTGCTCCTCGAATTTATTCTCCACCATAACGTCTTTACTTTTAAAGACCGATTTTTTCTGCAGAGGCGGGGCACCGCCATGGGGGCAGCATGTGCACCATCTTATGCAGGACTGTTCCTGGGCAGGTGGGAGCAGACGGTATTACACGAGCTTCCGCTTGCCCAGAGAATAGTCTGCTGGTATCGTTACATAGATGACGTGCTGTTCCTGTGGCAAGGTGCCCGTCCTCTGCTTGATACTTTCATGGATAATCTTAATCAAAATAACAGGAATATTCGGTTAACCTATAAGGCTGACCAGAGAAAAATAGAATTTTTGGACGTTATGGTGAAGGTGGGGGAGGGAGGTACAATTGAGACAGATCTTTTTAGAAAGGCCACATCTGTTAATGCGTTTCTACACGCAACATCTGCTCACCAGAGATCCACAATCAGGGCCATCCCCACGGGACAATTTCTGAGGGCAAAAAGAATATGCTCTACGCCCCAGAAGTTTGAGAAACAGGCCAAAGACCTGAGTGCTCGCTTCAAGGATCGGGGGTACGGAGCCCGCGGTATTAGACAAGGTTATCTGAGAGCCAAACATAGTCCCAGGGAACAATTGTTATATGGCCCGAGAGCAACAAGTAGGGAGGAAGGGGGGAATCAAACCAGATTCATTTCCACATTCAATGGGCAGTGGGGGCGGGTGAGAGATGCCCTAACAAGACATTGGTCAGTCCTACAAACAGACCCAATTCTGGCCACAGACCTACCGGGGGCCCCTCTGGTGACATCTAGGAGGGGTAGGTGCCTAAGGGACCTCCTTGTGGATAGCCACTATGTGGCCAAGACACAGGGCGGCCTCTTTGGACACAGTGCCCCCAGGGTGGGATGTTTCACTTGTGGGGAGTGTTTGGCGTGCGGATCCGGCAACATTATTAGAGGTAAGGAGTTTGTTTCAGCCGATAAAAAACTACGGTTTCAAATCAAGAACTATATCACATGTAGTAGTACGCATGTTATCTACTATGCAAAATGCCCGTGTGACTTAATTTACGTAGGCCTTACCTCTAGACAGTTGCGGGTCCGCATCCGAGAACACGTCCGGGATATCCTCAAGGCTCCTTCAGTGACGGACCTCACCCTTCTCAGGTCCCTCCCCAGGCACTTTAAGGTTCATCACAACTGCGATCCAACAGGATTGAAGGTGATGGGGATCGACCTGATTAAGGGTGGTATAAGAGGGGGTAATTTGAAGCTGGCTCTATCCAGACTGGAAACCCGGTGGATTTTCAGTCTGGGGACTCTCTCCCCGAGGGGTTTAAACGAGCAATTAAGCTTTGCCCCTTTCCTGAACACATAGGGGGTCCCTAACATGTATACCCATAATTATTCATGCTCCCATTGATATGTGGATTGAGTACTCTGAGTATTCTGTTATCTGTGGGTACATTTACCTCGGTTCTGTATATCCTGCGATTGTTTTTAGCACTATGTTTTTTATTTGATTTTAATTGCATGTTGTGTGTTTTCCTGTAGTAACAGTTGTAACTGAAGATCCGCCAAGTGCCCCTTTCGTACCTCCGAATTCTATGGGACCAGGAAGATGACATGAGTGATGGACTGCTCTTTGGATGCGAACTTCTTTGCATATTCTATTTTGTATATTATGCATGTAATTTAATAATTTAATATTTCATCTAACTTGGTCCTTATTGAAAATATGAGTCTCCTGCCACCTCCTTGTTTAGTGGTGTAGGGTTATGGACTTTACCAGCCTTATTGTTCTAGTATTGATGTGTGATTAGTGCCCTCTATATAAATATATATGTTAATGGGGTCCTCAGATCCTTAATGGTTTCTTTATGATGATGTAATGAGGGTGTTTTAAACTATTTGATGGTTTTTCCATATAGTGGATCTGTTTTGTTGACCACATTATGTACAGGGCTCTGCTCATGGGGCCGTATCTTTTTGGCTGTCCTCCCATATCAATTGGAACACTGCTGGTGTAGCTTATATGTGGCGTGATCACTGTTTGCCTTCCGATCTGCCCCATACATTGGGTCTGGTTGCCGGTCGGGGTGCTGTCAGTGGGAGCGCGATGCGTGTACACAATACCATTATTACCTACCTTTAGTCCCGCCCCCTTGCTTGCGTATCCGCGCTCACGCTGTAGGCTCTGCCCTTGGGTGCGGGCGCCTGGCGGCGTTCTTTTCGGTTCCACGCATGCGTTAATGACGTCACGGAGCTTGGGCTCCGGCGCATGCGTGGAGTGCCGTGAATCGCCGCCGAGTGTCTGCACATAGGACCCGGAGCTCGCCGCAGGTGAGCGCAATGATGGCGCGACGGGTGGGCGGGCGGAGGAGGATCATTTGGGGTATTTAAGGGCCATATCTGGCGATCAACAGACAACGTGCAACGGCCCTTGAGAAAGGTGTGCCGAAACGCGCGTCGGGCCTGCGATCCCTGGTATACCTCCCCACTCGTCTGACCAACTTGGTATGTATGATTCTACTTGCCCGCTGCAGGGGTGTTGTTAATCACCTGGCACGGTGTATATGCATGCCAGTTCATCCTTATGTCCAGACTGGTGGGGGATTACGTTCCTGTCCTGCACACTATGGGTATGGTATCCACTGCCACCCTTGATTGTAATATACGTGTGGGCTAGATCACTGCTATACCTGGATCCCCATACAGCTTGGTTACTCCTTTTAGCCTTTATGTCAGTATGTTTACATTGTATGTTGGTGATTGTTGTGATATCTTTTTCTAATAAAGTATAGCATTAAAACTCCATTGTGTGGCACCACACTGTTTTATCACGAGGTGTGATGTTGTAGCACAGCATTTGAAGCAGATGTTGTTTTCCTTGAGGAAACCTTTGCGATCCTCTAAAGACTTCTCCCTGAAGGCTCTGTATTTTAGTAGAGGATGTGGTTTCTTGTGTAGGGGACACTGCTTAATGACGTCTTGAGGTCTGTTCTCTTCTGGAGGTGGCTTATTAGCATGTTGAGAAGGTCCTGTGGAAACAATGTTAGTTTTATGCACTGCCACGGGTGTCCTACTGAGTTTGGGGTAGTGGGACATGACAGGGTGAAGTCAAAACTGGGGTCATTTCTGACTTTAGCTTGTTGAACAACAAAATTTACAAATACAGTGAAGGGAGGAAAAGGCACATTATGAATTTGCTTGTACCGTGAACCACATGTGACCCACTTTTCTTGTAGGTTGTAAGGAAGTTTCTGCACTATCGGATTAACTCCCCTGGCAGTGTCCAGGAAAGCCAATCCGGGCAAATTTCCTTCCTCCTGGGCAACCTGTAACTCTATCAACAAATCACTCAGTTCTCTAAGTTTTTGATAACCTTTAGGCCCTATCTTAGGAAAACCATCAATTCTTTGGTATAAAGCATTTTCAATGGCTTCTATGGACCCATAGCATTCATCAAGTCTTTCCCAAACCTTACGTAGGCCTGTGGCTGGATGCTTTATATTAATGTCTCTTAGTCGTTTGGCGTGCTCAGCCGACTCATTCCCAAGCCACTTTACTAAGAGATCTAACTCCTCGCTACAAGAAAGGTCCAGACCCTGAATGGTGTTCTGGAACGAGGCTCGCCATGACCTATAGTTCTCAGCTTTGTCAGTGAACTTTACAAGTCCCTTAGTAACCAGTTCTCGGCAAGCAAAGAACTTTGCAAAGTCCATGGTAGCTTGGTTGGTGCTGGTGTGAGCTGGTGTGTTATAGTCATGTCTAATGTGTGGTGTATCACCATACCTTTTAGGGGCTTCAGTCTCAGGGTAGTCTGTATAATACTGTTCTGAAGAAAAGTGTGTCCCTCTAATTCGGGATAGAGGTGACAACTTCTGTTCTGTAGAACTGTAGTTGTAGTCGACGTCGACCTGCTGTCTACTTTCTTGCTTACAATATTGCAGTTCGGGATGAAGTCTCTGGTAGTCAATATGAGCTGATCGATGTCGTGGATCATGGTTGTCGTCCTTTCCGGGATGCTAGTGGACATACTCTGAGACGCGTTGGGTTGGATCCTGTTGCTCTATGTCTGGTCCAAGTACGTTGCTGCGTTCCTCGGATTCAGAATACTCCGCGGCCTCCAGGAACTCTGCTTTGACTATTACCACTGCTGCCTCCTTTTCTGCAATAAGTTTGTCCAGAGAGGCCTGCAGGCGTGCTTTTTCTGCTTCCAGGCGTGCACTTTCTGCATCTCGGTCTCCTTGTTTTAGCTTTAGTTGCATCTCTTGTGCAGCAAAGGTGGATTTTACTTTTGCGGCCTCAGCTTCTGCACGAGCGAGAGCAGCGAACTCTTTCACTGAAGACTTGTTAGAGCAGCTTGCTCGGAACCTTGTCCTGACTGAGGGTGCTCGGGACGCAGACATTGTGCACTCGGCTGTGGATTGATGATAACTTGGGTGGAAAAGCTGGGTCTATACGTGAATGGGTTCCACGTGGCGGGAAAGGTGTCGTGCTTGCTGGGGAGGACTGCGGTCTTGATCCCTGCGGCTGTATGGTGGCTGCTGTAGAACCCGTATGCGGTGCAGTGTGGGTGATAGCGGTCCTATGCAGTCTATTCAACTACCGCCTGCGGTCAGTGTCCGTTTTTACTGTTCTTCCTTCTTTCACGTAACGCTGTGAATCTCCGGCATACAGCTAAACCCTCGCTCACATTTCAAATAAACAGACTGAATTCAGTAGCCTTGATTTATTGGCTGGTAACGTGATCTTGATTGCAGTATACGTGCAATATACAGTGAATATAGGAATTTCCAAGATGCAGTTGAATACGGTATATCCAAGATGCAGTTGAATACGGTACATGGAATACGGGTAAAAACTATATCAAGAAAATGATTACAGTCAGTACAGTGTTAATACAGAGTTAACATAGCATAACAGTACATGAGATACAGTTCTTATGAGAATGTAGGTGAAAGGTCACTGCATCTGCAATACATAGAAAATCTTATCTATACAAACAAGGCAGGGGCTAAGATGTAGGATTACAATGTACAATGCATTTACTACAGTCTTCCACCTAACATTCTATCACTAACACAGGTAATTTGATTTGCTCACCGGATTACACTAGGCAGGGGTGAATGTACAGAGAGGTAAGTCGGCAGGTCTTTTCCTAACAAATCCAAACAGAAAATGGCTGCAGGCTTCTTCTCAGCTCAGAGGATGGTGTTCGTTACCCAGAATACATTTTGCTTAAAGAGAAACTCAGCAATTCAAAATAATAACAACGACCTCTAGGGGTTGTAACAGAAATTGCAATGAATGACTATTAGCAGGCTGCCAAGGCAGAACAATGACCAAGGCCAACACTCTCCTCTCTAATTACAGCACCTCCCCAACACCTCTGTCTGGTTCTCAGGTCTTATAAAACACAGAATCATCATCATAGCCATCCCAGATTCAACTGGTAGTTGGCTCTGTGTAGGAAATGGTGTGAGCTCCTTGTCACTTTGTAACTGAGTCCCACCTCGAGATTTGCCCTGACTCAGACATTTGCTCTTTATTGCTAAATGAACAACATTGGCTTTTTATCTTGGTTATTTTATTTAGTCAACTTAATTACAGAACAATATTCAGCCAATGTGTTATGGTAAGTGGATTTCATCTACTGGAAGATTCCAAAAGAACATTTAGTCAACTGTGATTTAATAGATTAACATTTTTCACTCTAGTAAAAGCTTTTAGATTAAGCATACATCTTGAAAAGATTATAATACAAACATACAATGTGCTCACATGCATTTACAAACAACACAGCGTTTTCTACTTTGTGAAAATGTAGTCTCTACTCTCAACCAATATTGCACTTCTAGGAATTAAAGTTACTGTCATCCCACTGTAAAAACATTTTTCTTATTCTATGATGAAACATTTGGCACTACTGATGAAGTTGGATTAACATAATTTGGTGCAGTGTGTTCTACTAGGGAGAGTAATTATTCTTCCAAAATCCATCTCCTATCATCCTCGCTGTGAAAAGAGTGTACAACATAAAAACAGATGACAACATGTCCAACACTATGAAAACAGAGGATTATGGTTTATAAAAAGATGAATTGTCACGATGAGATTATACATATGAGGGTACTTTATTTAATCAGGCTACGTCCACTGCTGACCGCGTTCCATGCTGGAATATAAACACAGATTTCTCATAGTAAAAAGAAGCAGACATTGCTTTCTTTTCATGGACTTTATTTACATGACATATATAAGCGGGCTTTACACGCTGCGATCTCGCTAGCGAGATCGCAAGCGATCGTACCCGCCCCCTTCGGTTGTGCATCACGGGCAAATCGCTGCCCGTCGCGCACAACCTAGTTAGTCCCCGTCACATGCACTTTCCTGCCCTGCGACGTCGCTCTGGCCGGCGATCTGCCTCCATTCTAAGGGGGCGGTTCATGCGGCGTCACAGCGACGTCACACAGCAGGCGACCAATAGAAGCAGAGGGGCGGAGATGAGTGGGACGTAACATCCCGCCCACCTCCTTCCTTCCGCATTGCCGGTGGAGGCAGGTAAGGAGATGTTCGTCGCTCCTGCGGTGTCACACACAGCGATGTGTGGTGCCGCAGGAACGACGAACAACATAGCTAATAAAAAGAGAATGATTTTTTGATTCAGGAAAACCTCTCCACGGCAAATGATTTTGTGCACTTTTGCGATTGTTTTAGGTCGCTCGAACGTGTCACATGCTGTGATGTTGCAAACGGCGCCGGATGTGCGTCACAAACAACGTGACCCAGACGATAATACGTTAGCGATATTGTAGCATGTAAAGCCCGCTATATTCTACTACCTAAAAGGCAGGAAATCTTTTTAAGGGTATGTTCAAATAGGGTGAAACTGCTGTGAACAATTTTGTTAGCAATTTCTCCAGGAATTACAGGGATATACACGGTTACAAATCTTTACCAAACATGCAAATTTTTGGTGCAAATTTGACTATAGACTTGTTACTCTGGATGGCATAAATAAAAATAGTATATTGATTTGCCCTGATGCTTCTGTGCCTTCTTTGCATTGTCATATGCCGTTTAACCCAGCTTCTATCGATGACGTCTTTCCCCAACCTATGGCCTGGAAGGTGAGTATGGTGTTTTATCTATATTTTAATCTTAGTAAAAAGTGTTTTAATTTCAATTGTGGATAATGCTGTAGGTCCATGGGTAATCTACCAAAAAGTCTGCAGCAAATAGTATTTTGACTTCCTCGTTGAAATGATTGGGGAAAATCTCCAACAAGTCTGCAAGTGATCCTTAAATTGACATATAGTAGATTTAAAATCCTCACCACATGTCAGTTTTCTACGTAGATTAAATTTGGTGAAATCTAATCAACTTTAATTATTTGATATGCTGCAAATTCTCTACATCTCCGGATTCAATACATCAGTCTTTCTTTTGTTTTGGACGCAATGATAGCCAGAGATTAGTCTGTAGACCACGTGGGCAATGCCATGAAGAGGTTTCACCAGAGAATGTGAAAGCATCTCAAGAGCTTTGTTTCAACATAACGCCAAGTGGATTGTTGCAAATTCTTCTGCCATCGGGCTCCATGGTCTAAACCTGCTTCCATAGCCTGCAAGCCTGCAGTGTCTCTATCGAACACATCATGGATGTTATTGGTTGGAAATTGCAAAGTAAGCTGCCAGCAGCGGATCTTGACTTGTGCACCCAGGTGCATTCAGTGTGACAGAACATTTCTCAGATAACTATTTATAAGCTCATTGATAACCTGCTAAGACATGTGGCGCTCATAATCAATACTTAATATATACAGATATTTTGAAAAATTTGTTTCCATTTTTTTCCTAAATTTGCATATCTTTGTCATGCCTTTCTATCCTGTGATTTCAATAACTTTACTACTTTTCCATCTTGGTGTTGCTATTGTAAGAGGGTGGCATAGGCAGTCATGTGTTCCTGCCCCCGAAGACACCAAATGTGTTTACATGTCATATGTGAATTGTGTCATGCATCTTTGTCTAAAATGTATTATGTAAATTGTAATGTGTTATAATAGGTATAATTTAAGGTAATGTGTTTGCATTATCATTATTATATTATGATCATCTGAGTTAATTTTTCTGTAGTTTAACCCCTTAACGACCAGTGATGGGTATAGCATGTCATGAGCAGGTGTCAGTTCTCGCATCATGATGTGCTATGTCCATAATGGATTTAAACTATCATTGTGGGAAAACACACAGAGACAGCTCCGTGCCGGAAGCAGTGAATGACTTGGGAAGTGATGCAGTGAGCGATTACAGTGGTCATCACTCTCTGATCACAATGAAATTACGGGAAGCCAATGGTAGTCAAGCATCCAGATGTCAAACAATTACCTTTCCGGTGTGCCAGGTGTGCTTGTTAAACCCAGCCATAGTAGTCTGACAGGTCTCATTTATTGCAATACATGTCTATTGCAATGCATGAGACAAGTGATTAATATTATAAAAATGAAAGTGTCATAGAGGACTCAGTAAATAAATAAAAAAAATGTAAAAAAAATTATAAACGCCCCCCACAAAATAAATAACAAAAAATATTACACTAATAAATATGAATATTTATGTAAAATAAAAATAAACTAATAAAGAAAACATATTTCGTATTGCTGCTTCCAGAACAACACAATCTATAAAACAATCCAACAATTAAATAAAAAAAAAACTCTTAGCAAAAACTATGCTTTTTTAGCATGCCACCAATATAAAAGTGGAATAAAAGCTATCAAAAACACAAATGTAAGCAAAAGTGGTATCCCTGGCAATGCCATCTTGTCCTGCAAAAACAATCCAACACTCAGTTCCATCTACTAAAAAATAAAAATAAAAATTTGATGTACCCAATAATAATACTAAGAAAAATGTCAACTCATTCCACAAAAAGCAAGCCTTCACATGGCTATTGGCAGAAATATGGAAAAATTATAGCTCTCAAAATAAAATTATGCAACTGTAAAAAAAATAAAATAAATAAATAATTTTTTAGTGGGTGATAGTTGAAAAACATAAAAAACAAATAAATCTGGTATTGGTGCTGCACCGATCTGAGTTATAAAGCCGTCTGATCACTAATACCGCATGGTGAACAGAGTAAAAAATAAGATAAACAAAACCAATTCTCGACCTGCTGTTGATTTATTAATTTTGCCTCTGAAAGATCACAGTAAGGCTCGATTCACATTTATCCTTACATCTGGGTTCCTGTGTAAATCTCTGTAATAAGTAATTAAGACGGAACCCCCAATTAAACATTTACTATAATGAGGCAGATGGAGACACTTTTGACTCTTTGGCCTATGATTCGGCCATAGTTGTCATTTTAGGTGTGCAAAAAAGAGCAGTTGACCACCTTTTTTGTGCTCATCTTAAAAGCCGGACACCGCTGAACAGAAGCAACCCAGAATCCAGAGTATCTCTGCTGCCTCATTCCTAAATGGGTTCCCCAGAGGTTTCATCTGAATCACATATTTTGTAGATTTAGAAGGCATCTCAGATGTAAGTGTGACGCCCCTAGACTATCAGGTCATCACAGGGTACTGCACACTCTTTCGCTTTAGTGCAGTATTCAGCTCCCTCATGATTCTGGGTCCCTATCTGACAGTGCTGCCTCCAACAGCAAATCAAATCCTAGTTACACCCTGCACCACACGCACCAGGCACACCAGTGCGTGGCTTGAGCTGAATAGGGTCGCCCACCTAGGGGTCAGGAAGGGGAGGTGAGGAGTGAAGAGTAGTAAGTAGTGAAGTGGAGTAGTAAAGTGGAGGAAGCTGGGAGTAGTGGCTCCCAGGAGAAGCTGACTAGGTTGCAGATGGTGGTCTGGACCTAGAGGAGTCGGACCCCCAGTCGCAGGGGATTGAGGCTAAGTGCCTGGGACCTGTCAAAGAGGACGGTCAGCAGCCTGGTCCTATCACCGGTCCGGGACAGAAGGCACGGCAGGGTACACGGACCCTAGGTCGGGGAGAAGCTTCAGGCAACCCGGCAATTAACCTGCGGAGAACGGAGCCATTATGGACTGTTCCCACTAACTCCAGAATCGGGGCACTAGCGCAACGAGGGGCATAGGACTTTCCATACAAGCGACCCAGTAAAATCTTAAGCGTGAGCCCTGAGAGCAGGCTCTCACAGTTAGCCACAGTGGGGAGTGGGGCCCAGCAAGTTCCAGACTACTGGGCCACTATGGTGAATTTAAACTTTGTGCCAGGAGGCTGGTCACAGATCACCAGGCAGCACTGCAGGGGACGGGACCCGGACGAGCTCCCCTTTGAGAGGCAGCAGCACCCAGAGACTTGGTTTTCCCGGTTGTCAGCGTCTGCTTATTGGCTGAGTGAGTACCTGAGTGATTTCCCCTTCACGGCACCTAGTAGCACCATCCAGAGTCCCGGAGCCTACCCCTACCCGTGGAGGGCAACGACACCTTGCTTCCCCACTCCATCACCTCACCAAGCCCTAACCATGACCTGGTGAGGAACTGCTATATAAGTGTGTCTGTGTTTGTGTGAACCGGTGGATGACCTCTTCCTTACCAAGGGATGGGATACCACACCTCTGGCTGAGATGCAGTACCTCTGTGGCGACTGAAGCCTCAAGGGCACAACACTGGTGCATTTCAATAAATTATACCAGCGATCAGAGTAATAAAAGTTAATGTCTCCTTTTGAGATTAAGTAAAATAATTGAAAAAAAAGAAAAAAAAAGTAAAAATATGTAACAAGAAAATCAGGAAATAAACAACAAAAAAAATGAAAAAATATTATTATACCAATAATTATGTACATTTATGTAAAAGCAAAAATAAACAAAAAAGTAAACATATTTGGCATCATATTTATTCCCATCAATGAACACCATAAAAAAAATCAATGAAAAACATAGCAAAAACTATGTCTTTTTATCATAGAGGACAAAAAGTGAAATAAAATAGGATCAAAAAGTCTTATATAAATATAAATAAATGGCTGAAAAAATCAAGCTGCCACACAGCTCTCTCAGCGAAAAATTCAAAAGGCTATAGCTCTCAGATACAGTAATGCAAAAACAATTTTTTGAGGGGGTTTCTGCTGTTATGGCACTTATGTGCAAATGGAGTCCACAAACTATTCATGGAAAATCTTTGCTCCAAAAGTCAAATTGCTCTCCTTTCCTTTTTTGTTTTACCATGTGGCCAAACAGTACTCTACAGTCACATACTGGGAATTGCGCAATTCAGGAGAAATTGTGTAACATATTATTGGGCTTTTTTTTTTACCTATTCCCCATGTGAAAATTGGAAATCTAGGGTTAAAACAATATTTTTGTTGTAAAAATATAATTATTTTTTATTCACCTCCCAATAATATACAATTTGTGACAAAATTTGTGCAAAACTAATTGTATGATCCATTTTCTCCTGTTACTCTTGTGAAAATGAAAACATTTTGGGTTAAAATAACATTTTTGTGGTAAAAACATTTTTTCTTTTTCACGTCTCAACATTATACATTTCTGTGAAGAAACTGTTTGTTCAAGGTGCTCACCAAACATCTAGGTAAATTGTTTGATGGGTGTATTTTCTAAAATCGGGTCAATTGTAAGTGGTTTCCACTATTTAGGCACTTTAGGGGCTCTGCAAATGCAACATTGCATTCGCTTTCTATTCCAGCCACTTTTGAGCTCCAACAGTGCACCCAAACAGTAGTTCTCCACCACCTACGGGGTACCAACTGCCATCTCCTATCTCAGTAATGGGAAAGTCTTCATTGAATACAAATTTTACCTCAGATTTGAGAATTTTGTTAATGACTGATCAATTCTGGTAGAAAAAGATGCAAATTTGACTCATAACATATACTACAAAGTTGCTTATTTTCATGATTATTATTGATTTATGAAATAAAAATTAAAACTACGGTTACCCTTTATAGAGATCCTGTCATCAGGTCAAAAGTGCCAATTTGTTTCATATTTTATTCTCATTTGTTCCCCTAAATTTTCAGATTTTTGCATTTGTTTTTTTGTTACATCTGCTATATGGTTCCAAAGATATGGGCTTTTTAATGTAATTCTAATTTTAACCTCTTCACAACACATGATGTACTGGGTATGTCATAGATCGTGTGAGGTTAATCCCCACAGCCTCTCACGGGCAGTCGGCAGTGATCCCTGCATATGTCAGCTGATTTGAACAGCTGACATGTGCGGCTATCAGGCACAAGTGGATTCACTCTCCACTTGCACCTGTTAACCCCAACCTCTTGCTTCTCACTGTCAAGATGTGACAGCGAGATGAAACAGCGCGCCGCGGTAAGCATTCACTTACCCGGTGCCATCGGACGTGACGTGATCACGTGGATCCAATGGTTGCCATGGTAGAACAGGGTCATGTGATGACTCCTGTAGCTATCATGAGTCACTTCCTCTTACACCCGGCAGACTGCCAATTGTATTAGGAGAGCTGCTTTTCTACAGATCTCAGTTGTGTAGCTGTGATCTGGAGAAATGGAAGAGCAATCAGACTGCTGATTCTTATAGTCCTCTAGGGGGACTAGTAAAGTAAAAAAAAAAGTAAAAAATAAAGTTTTAAAAAATTAAAATAATCTAGAAGTTCAAATTATTCCCCATTCGCCCCATTGAAAATAAAAGGGTTAAAAAAATAAAAAATTTACACATATTTGGAATCACAGCATTCAGAAACGCCCGATCTATCAATATATAAAATAAATTAACCTAATCCGTAAACAGCGTAGTGGCAAAAATATTCCAAACTCCAAAATTACGTTTTTTGGTCACCATGTATTTTGTGCGAGATGCGATAACAGGTGATTAAAACGTACCATCTGCACAAAAATGGTACTGTTAAAAATGTCAGCTCAAGATGCAAAAAATAAGCTATTAATGAGCCATAGATCCTGAAAAATGAGAACACTACGGATAGTGGAAAATGGCGCAAAAAGTGCGCTTTTTTTTAACACATTTGTGAAAATTTTTAACCCCTTAGATAAAAGTAAACCTATAAATGTTTCATGTCTACGAAATCGTACTGACCTGAGGCATCACAACAGCACATCTGTTTTACCATACAGTGAACACTGGGAAAAAAATATCCCAAAAGCAGTCAGGCAGTGGCACTTTTTTTGAAATTTTTTCATACTTGGAATTTTTTTGCTGTTTTCCAGTACACTATATGGTAGAAACAATTGTTTTATTCAAAAGTACAATTCATCCCACAAAAAGCCCTTATATGGTAAGATTGCCAAAAAAATAAAAAAGTTACGACTCTCAGAAGAAGGGGAGCGAACCCCCACCCCCCCCCGGAAAAACGGAAAATCACCCCAGGGTGAAGTGGTTAATGGATTTTTTAAAAGGCTTGGCAGACAGGGCAATATTGCAGTGCAGCCTAAAATCAGCCCAGAGGAACCTGTCAGCAATGCCTCTTTGGTGAAGAGTAGACCATAAAAATGAGCACTAATCAAAAAGGCCCATATCTATGGAATTGAAGGGCAGATTAAAAAAATGGAATACTCAGGTGTAGAGCAGACATTAAATATGAACAAAACTTCCTTCTTTTGACATTGTGACATGTCGACTTCAGTAAACATGGAAAACATTGTACACTAATAAAGACTTTTAAAAAAATATCGCTACAGAAAAACTAGAACAGATTTCTAAGTTAAGAAATATGTGAAATATATAAAGAAAAATATGTAAGTTATTTGACAGAAGACTATGGCTAATGCAATAAAAAAAATACCAGCACCACATAGTCATTAAAATATTAGTACATCCTAATTAAATTCCAACAATAATGATTGCCCTTGAAACAAGTTTTGAAATGGCACCTAAAACGCCAAATAAAAGGTATTGGTTCCACAAATCCATTAAATTCAGCTCCATACATCTATTTTTAAAACCAAGTGTAACTGTCAAATGTAAAAGTACATTGTGGAAGATAGCAGATCAAGCAGACCTTAGCAGAGAATTTCTGAGATGAATACCTCAAAGAACTGTAAAATATTGCTTTCCTTTTACTGGTTTTTGAAATATCTATGACATCTGCTGTTCTTTGTGTTCTGAAAGCTAAAGATACGTTTTTGGATGTAGTTGTTGATTCCCTAGTTTTCTGATTCCCTATATAGATTGGAATAGCTTCTTATATCCTGTAGTTCAGTTTGTGATTTCAAAGTGTTTTTGTTACTTGTGCTAAATGGATGATGAACCATGTAAAAAAATACATGGATAAAACTTATTTGCCTTTTTCACTTATCTACAAAATTGATGTTAAATGTATCATTGATGGAGGTTCCACCACTGAGATACCAGCCATTAAAAGATGTCCTCTGTTTGAATAAAACCATGGTCACTAGAGATGAGGAAATCAGACTTAAGGCTGCTTTACACGTATCAATTTCTCATGCGATCGCATGTGCGATCGCACCCGCCCCCATCGTTGGTGCGGCACGGGCAATTTCTTGCCCGTGTCGCACAATGCTGTAACCCCCCGTCACGCGTACTTACCTTCCAAACGACCTCGCTGTAGGCGGCGAACATCCACTTCCTGAAGGGGGAGGGACGTTCGGCGTCACAGTGACGTCACACAGCGGCCGGCCAATAGAAGCGGAGGGGCGGAGATGAGCGGGACGTAAACATCCCGCCCACCTCGTTCCTTCCGCATTGTCGGCGGGACGCAGGTAAGCTGCAGTTCATCGTTCCCGGGGTGTCACACGGAGCGATGTGTGCTGCCTTGGGAACAATTTTTAGAAAATGAGCGACGTGTCAACGAGCAACGATAAGGTGAGTATTTTTGCTCGTTCACAGTCGCTCGTAGCTGTCACATGCTACGATATGTCAAATGATGCCGGATGTGTGTCACTTACGACGTGACTCCGACGACATATCGTTTGATATATCGTAGCGTGTAAAGCCCGCTTAAACTCGAATTTACGTATTCGCACAGATATTTCCCTGCAAATGTGATTAACAAAGAAGCTACTCTCTGCTAATTGAGTGTCCCTTTATAATGCTCTGGGATCTCTCCAGACCCAAAGCTTAATAAATATAAATGTAGAAAATAACAAAATACTCCCCAATCTGACTCCTCTACACATTACCATCACCAATCTGGTTCTCAATGCATCTCTTCATCATCACAATGAGCGTTGACTCTCCAGGCCTCTTCACACTAGTTTAGGACAGCCGGCTCTGATGAGGCCTGGGATGGCCCTGCACAAGAAAGCATAAGTTCACAATGTCATGTCATCAAGTTGTGGGCTGTCACCTTGTGTGCACATGAGCTGAAACATCCCAGGTCACAATATAGCCAGAGATCCCAGGGTAGTATAAAAAGGCATTGGAGATTCAATGCTCATGGCTGTGATAAGAAGAAGTGATAAGGATCGAATAGTTGACAGTCAGGAGCATAGAGTCTGGAGAGGTGAGTGGTGAAGTTAGTATATGTATTTTTTTATTTTTTACATCAGCCACCATTTTGCCGAATCCATGCAGAAGCAACTGTGACGCCCTGGGCAAGCCAGGGGTCACAGGTCATCACACCACCACACCCTACATCCCAGTTAGGAACACCAAAGCTACTAAAATCCTTGTTGCCTTCCTCCAGGGGCTGATGTTCACACCAGGGGGTGGGCCAGGCGGTTGGCTCCGCCCACCGAGGAGTTCACAGCCCTGGAGGCGGGAAGAACCAGAGAGAAAGGTTAGGGAAGTGAAGGAGTAAACACCTAAGTGAAAGTGAAGTAGTAGTGGAGCAAAGAAGAAAAGGAGTAAAAGTGAGCGTAGAAAGCCCTGAAGTTGGTCCGGCTAAGTGCAGGACAGTGTCAGCAAGGTCAGCAACAGCGGTGATTGTCTGGAGGGGGACTGCTCGGAGGTTGCTGGAAGGACCGCGGACGGGTAGTTGCCCGGCGGTCTGGAGCAGTATACGAAGGACAGTCAGCACCAGGGCAGGGGCCTCTCGGACCCCGGCAAGGCTAGGAGTCGCCATAATTTGCCAAATCCATCAGTGAAGGGGACGTCTGTCTCCAAACAACCAAGTCCCGACTGAAGGCAAAAGTCCAACCATTAAGGAGGAACACCGCCACCGCCAGGCCACCAGTTCCTCGGGGCCAGCGTCTGCGGGCAAAGCAGGGCTCCTGCGGCCCATATCCAAGCCGGGGAGCGGGTTACCGGTGGGAACCCATCGCTACCAACACAGAAACACTAGGTGCAGGTCAAAGGGACATCACCGTTACCTACTGGGAGAGCAAGTGCAGCCGTCCGTGGGAACCGTCTTTCCAGCCGTGTGGTTTACTGAAAAACTGTGTCCATGTCTCAGGCTGAGTGAGTACCACAGTGCCGCAAGGCACAGCGCTGCCCCCGCGTCCCTGCGCCAACCAAGCCCTGCATCTCCCATCTCATCACTGGACCCCGGGATCACCAACCCCCCTACCCACGGAGGGGCAACACAACAACTGGCTGCTCCATACCACTCTTCCCGGGATCCCCATACAGAGCAGCGGTGGTGCCAATAAATCACCACAACCGTGGGTGGCGTCACGGACAATAAACCATCCCCACACCCAACAACCCCCTTTCACTCACGGGCGAGGAGCGCCGCTAGAGTCCCCGGGATCTGGCTCATCGCTCGAGCCACCGAACAGCAGCAGGCCGCAGCAGCCGCGGCAGCCGGACCCGAGCAGCAGTGGGAGAGCGCGGCGTCCCCTCCTCCGCCCGCGACACAACCTACAAACAAATCGGTATTTTGAAGAATGCAGATGTTTGTAATATTCAAATAGCATTCAGATGCATTGACTTTATTGACTCAGCTATAGTGGTCACACATGTACTGTACACTACTGCTTCAGCCAGTGTCTAATGTTATAGCTGAACAAGTCAACCTCATAAGTCAGATGTTGCTCAAGTATGAATTAAAATATATACAATCCTATTTATACACTGGCCTTTTTCGTACGCTATTTAATGTGCTGCATGTGGGTGTTTATTCATAATATGTGATTTTTTTTTGCATTGTGATATGACTATTTGATTAAAACACCACTCTAACATTTTTTTCATTGCACTGGTGGAGTGTTGCTTTACATTTAAGTCCCCTGACCCCTGTCTTATACTCACCTTCAGGTTGCATCATGTTCACTTGCTGTTGGTTTGGTCGATCTCCTGTGATTGTGACTCGCCGGCTGCTACAGTGTTTGCTGGAGTATACCAGAGGTCACAACTCAATACATCTCTATGAGAGGCATGTCATGGCCTCGTTTTGGCTCTCATAGAAATGCATTGGGGGTTTGTGATGTATCTTCTGACTTCCAGCCTGTCAGAAATTCCGAGCATAAGATGATGCTGCAGGCGGGAGCGACATTGGAAAATAGGATGAAAATGCTGGAGGTTGAGTATAAGATCGGGAGCAGGGAACTTAGTTGTAAAGTGCCACTCCAACCCCGAACCCCCAAAAAACGCTGGTGTGGGGCTTTAATAGTAAGGGATGAGCTGCAAAGTTGATTGTTTTCACAAGTACTTTGCAATTTTAGCTATTTACGAAGATAAGACAACCCCTATTTCTACTGTGTTTGGTTTTTAAAGCAAAGAAATAAAAGTTTAGTAAAATTCAAATAATATATTTTCTGAGAATATATATATATACTTTTAGTTCCACAAAGGCTTGTTTCTGCATATAAGGGTCAGGTTCCCTTTAACAATGCCTGTGTGCTGAGCAGGTCTGGAGAATCACAGACCTCCACCTGTGGGTGTGTCCAGTCTGATTTAGGAGACTCAGTGTGTGTTCTGCAGAGTGTGAGAGCAGAGCAGGGAGCTCTGGATGTATCAGCCTGTGTGGAGGCTGAACACAGGGTTCTGGAATTGAGTCTGAGGTGAGTGCAGCCAGGCTGCAGGCTCGAACCACTCCTGGAGGAGAGACAGACAGGGGTCTGCAGAGGGACCTGGGTGCTGGAAGGAACCTCGGCTAGAGGTGTATGCTGGCAGGTGCCAGAGAGTGGGGAAAGTTGCTAAACTTCCACTATGGACTTGTAATGGACTGGATGCCCACGGTACGTGGATTGTTTATGTTTAAGAGCCGTTTATGCTGGGAGTGTTTTAAATAAACTGCTGGAATTTTTATAAAGAGACTGTAGATGTGTTGCTGAAGCTACCTCACCCCGCTGCAAGTGAGTTGAACCCCCAGGTTGCTGGGTGCAACCTTACATATGGTGGAGAATGTGGGCATGCAGTCTGGTTGCTATGGGCAACGCAGCCTGGTTGCTAATGGCCTAAGATGTATTGCTGTGGATTGGTGGGTCCACGAAAAATTGTTTTGAAGTGGTTTGCGGTGGATTGGCGGGTACACGAAAATTTTGTCTGCGCACTCAAGCAGTTGGCAGATGGTCAGCAGGTCTGCGGGGTTCCATGCTGCAGTGGCGGGAGACCTGTGACTGGAGGTTCCAGGGCAATCCTGGATTGCTGGGTCCTGCTTGGTGAGCAGTGATACACCACAGCCTGGAGATCCTGGTTGTACGGGTGGTACAACCAGGAAAGGTTAGTAGTAACCAAACACCCCCCCCCTCTCTTGAACCACCAGGTATTACCCATTGGAGCGCCCCTCCTGTTGCTCTTCTCATTTCAGCATGAAGGAGCTACTGAAACACCTGCCGCAGAGCCAGCAGCAGCACCAACAGCATGTGCCAGGAAGTCCAGCGACAGCCGTGGGGGCTGGGATTCCAAAAGGAAGGATAGCTCATACGGATGCTATGGAGGAGCTGTACCAGTTCCTTGTGCGTGGACAGCAGGAGCCGTCAGTGCGCACCAATGTGGCAGCAGTGGACCAGTTTGTGAGTTCCTTTCTGGGTCCAGTGTGGACACAGGGTGCCCAGCGAGACAAAGGGGAATTGTGTGAACTGGGGTCTAAAGACACTATAAGGGAGTCTCTGAAAGCCCAAAAGGGGGTGGAGTCCCATAAAGGGGTGGTTGCCCAAAAGGGGGCGGAGAATCCCAAATCTGAAGTTGCAGTGGCACCAATGGACAGTAGCCAAGGACAATGGTGTTCATGCTATGCTTGTCCGGTCTGCGGTACAGACTGCCCGGCTGATGAGAAGTCACGTCTGTGTTCTGTGGAAGTTGATGGCAAATGTGTGACTGGGCTGGTAGACTCAGTGAGCTTGGTGTCCCTGGTGAGGGCCACGCTCGATACCTACCTGATTCTTGGAAGGATGGAAGCCAGCTGCAGACATGGGAACATTGGAGAGTATCCACGGTCCCGAGTGGTCATTGAGACGGATGGGGTGTTTGGATACGTTAATGTTGGGGTAGTGCCTGACTTACCGCATCCCATTATAATAGGTCGGGACTTTAATTTTTTTGAGGACTTGTGGTCGATGGCGGAAATGGCCAGCTGCTTGTGTAAAAGCCGGAAAGGCTCAAAGGAAGCCCTATCACAGCGGGAGGCTGAAAGTGTTCCTAGTAGTATGATATTGTGTAATAAGGGGAAGACCATGCCTACTAGAGGGGACAGTACTAAGTTAGGGGTGACCAAAGAAAGAGATGGACGTGCCCCCCTTAGGGATATGACGTTTACAGTAACAAAGGATACTGTGACCGTTAAAAACGGGAGAGCTCCAGACAGGGGGTTCAACACTTGGTTAAGTGGGGGCTTGTTAGTCCAGGACACCAGGGGGAGGGACGATGACTCTAGTAAAGACACTGACTCTAGTAACCTGACGAGCGAGTACAGTGAGGTACAGACAGTTGACAAAGATAAAATCTCCTCTCGACGCCGCAGACGTAATAAGCGCCGAGGGGTAGTGCAATGTATATCGTCTGAGTGGGAAGAGAAGGTTGAGAAAGGCATGTTGCCTTTAGCAATCACTAATGTAGAGTCAGAAACTGAACTGACACACTGTAACGACAGAAATCAGAAAGGTGAAATCACAGAAAAGGAGCCAACTAAGGAAATAGTAGTGGTGTCCCCTATAATTTCCAAGTATGAAGCTGATGATCTGTCAAGTGAGAGTGTTATAGCAGATGACATCCTGGAACGCACTATAGGATATCAAATCCTGGAAAGTACTGTAAGAGATGACATCTGTTAGGACCAGGAGGACGGGTAGGCCCAGGAGGTGGATCCACTGGGCTGAACACCTCACCGAGGGCAAGGTGCCCGGTAGCCGGAGCACTACGGGTAGCAGGACAGTCCGTTCAGAGGAGTGGAGTGAAGAAGTCCCTGGGATCACGGAGTCTCTGAAGGTAGTCCGGGTGACAGAGCTCAGGTTCGGAGGCCGAGATGATGTCAGGCAGAATCCGGAACCAACGGAGCGAGGAGGTGGGTCACCACACGGATCCAGGGATCGGAGATGGTAGGGACTGACGAGATGGCGGACCGTCACCGTTCGGGGTTCGGGAATCGTCAGGACCGGTTGGCGAGACAGGAGCGACTCTACAAGAGAGATAGGTAAGTATGGAACAAGGCACAGGGAGACCTGACTCCTAGCTTAGCAAACACGAAGAACAGGCCCCACCCACTTGGAAAGGATCTCCCTATATACCCTGTACCTGATTCTTCAATATCCTGTTGGAGGACGCTGGCCCTTTAAGAGAGGGTCAATGACCGCGTGCACGCCCTAATGCGCATGCGCGAGGCCCAGGTGCCAGAAGCCCGAGCAGGGAGCGGTGCAACGGAGGCAGGAGTGCCGGGCTGGCTCAGCAGTGCCGACGGGCGCCGAGAGCGGGGGCCGGGTTGCCTGGAGGACGCAGGTGAGGAAGCATGGAGGCTGTGGAGCGGGGGACCAGGAAGCATGGCACGGGAGCGGCGGAGCGTGACATGAGAGCGGGGAAGCATGGCAGGGGAGCATGGCAGGGGAGCATGGCAGGGGAGCCGGGGAGCATGGCAGGGGAGCCGGGGAGCATGGCAGGGGAGCCGGGGAGCGTGACAGTACCCCATCCCCCACGCCCCCCTTCCCGCAACCGGGACAGGAAGGCACATATCAGGGGAGTACCCACATTCTCCCGGGGTTCCCAGGACCTATCCTCAGGACCATACCCAGCCCAGTCCACCAGGAAAAACTGTCGGCCCCGCACGGTCTTCATGGCCACGATATCCCTTACCGCATAGATGTCATCGTCAGCAATAGGAGGAGGAGCAGAACTGGCAGCAGCGGAGAAGGGACCAAGGACAACCGGCTTGAGCAGGGAGACGTGAAAGGAGTTGGGTATCCTCATCGTGGCCGGGAGCTGCAGCTTGTAGGAGACCTCATTGATCTTGCTGACGACTTTAAACTGCCCGATGTAGCGAGGACCCAGCTTGTATGACGGTAGCTTCAAGCGGACATATTTGGAAGCAAGCCAGACCAGATCTCCTGGAGAGAAACACGGAGAATCCAGACGCCTTTTGTCCGCGTGTCTCTTCATCCGCAGGGAAGCACGTCCAAGGGACGTCTTGACAGAGTCCCAAATTGTTGAAAAGTCATGGACTACGGTATCAGCAGCAGGGACATCCGAGGAAGAAGATACAGGCAACGGGACGGAAGGCTGAAGTCCGTAAACGACATGGAAGGGAGAGCTGGAGGAGGACTCACTGATGTGATGGTTATGGGAGAATTCAGCCCAAGGAAGGAGCGTGGACCAGTCGTCGTGGTGATTGTTAACGTAGTGACGCAAGAAGGAGGTCAGGATCTGATTGACTCGTTCCACTTGGCCATTCGACTGAGGATGGTAGGCTGAAGAAAAGTCCAGAGCCACTCCCAGATGTTTGCAGAGAGCCCTCCAGAAGCGGGAGGTAAACTGAGTTCCTCTGTCGGACACAATGTGTGAGGGAAAGCCATGCAAGCGGAAGATGTGCTGTATATAGGCGTCAGCGAGTTCCTGGGCAGAGGGGAGTCCAGCTATAGGGAAAAAATGAGCCATTTTGGAGAACCGATCCACCACGACCCATATGACTGTGTGTCCGGCGGACAAGGGCAAGTCTGTAATAAAGTCCATTGCAATGTGTTGCCACGGAATGGAGGGAATTGGCAGCGGCAGAAGGCGACCATATGGCAGGTGTTTGGGCATCTTGTTCTGGGCACAAGAGGAGCAGGCTGAGACAAAAGACGCGACGTCCGTGCGAAGGTATGGCCACCAGTAGTGACGTACAATTGTACTCCATGTTCTCTTCTGACCAGTATGGCCGGCTATTTTCGAGGCATGGCCCCAATGCAACACTTTTTGTCTGTCAGTTTCAGAGACATAGGTCTTCCCGGGCGGTATCTGGGCCAGAGTGACAGGAGCCACCGGAATGATTTTACTTGGGCAGATGATGGGCTGGGATGTCTCCTCCTCCTGTTCCATGGGCACGAATGACCTGTACAAGGCATCTGCTCGCACATTCTTATCCGCGGGCCGAAAATGGAGCTGAAAATCGAACTTGGCAAAGAACAAGGACCACCTGGCTTGTCGTGGGTTCAGTCGCTGAGCAGACCGCAGGTATTCCAGGTTCTTGTGGTCCGTGTAGATGATCACGGGGTACACTGCTCCCTCCAGAAGGTAGCGCCATTCTTCCAGAGCTAGTTTGACTGCTAATAGCTCTCGGTCACCGATGGTGTAGTTGAGTTCAGGCGCTGAGAAGCTCTTGGAGAAGAAACCGCAATTAACCATCTTCCCGGAGGAGGACTTCTGCATGAGCACTGCTCCGGCTCCAGAGGAGGAGGCATCCACCTCCAAGGTGAACTGTCGGTTTAACTCAGGACGGTGGAGCACAGGAGAGGAGGCAAATGCCCGTTTCAGGGAGCCAAACGTGGCGTCGGCCGCAGGTGACCAGTCCTTTGGATTAGCCCCCTTCTTGGTCAAGGCAGAGAGAGGCGCAGTCAGGGCAGAGAAGTGAGGGATGAACTGACGGTAATAGTTAGCAAAACCAAGAAACCGTTGAATTGCCTTCAGTCCGGAAGGAGGGGGCCAGTTGAGAATGGAAGAGACCTTCTCTGGGTCCATCTGCAGGCCGGTATCGGAGATTACGTAACCCAGGAAGGGAAGAGAAGACTGCTCGAAGACACACTTCTCGTACTTGGTGTACAGACGATTCTCTCTCAGTCTTTGTAGTACCAGCTGCACGTTCTCTCTGTGGGTCTGGAGGTCCGGAGAGAAGACCAGGATGTCATCCAGATATACCACCACACAGACGTAGAGAAGGTCCCGGAACACGTCGTTCACTAATTCTTGAAAGACTGCCGGTGCGTTACACAGGCCGAAGGGCATCACACAATACTCGTAGTGCCCATCGCGAGTGATAAATGCGGTCTTCCATTCGTCCTCAGAGCGGATGCGGACCAGGTTGTAGGCACCCCGAAGATCCAACTTGGTAAACACACGAGCTCCTCTAAGCCGATCAAACAATTCGGGGATGAGCGTCAGGGGGTATTTATTCTTTACGGTAATTTGGTTCAATCCCCGGTAGTCAATGCATGGGCGCAGGTCGCCCTCTTTCTTCTTAACGAAGAAGAAGCCTGCTCCAGCAGGAGAGGAGGATCTCCGGATGAATCCCCTTGCCAGGTTCTCAGTGATGTAGGCAGACATGGCTCTTGTTTCAGCAGGGGACAAAGGATATATCCGTCCTCGAGGTGGTGTAGTTCCCGGGAGTAGGTCGATGGCACAGTCGTAAGGACGATGTGGCGGCAGTACCTCTGACTCCTTTTTATCAAAGACGTCTGCGAAGGACCAATAGGCCGAAGGCAGCCCTGGTAGGGACTCCGGAACCGGAGGTCGTCGGATGGGCTGTATGGACTTCAGGCAGTTCTCGTGGCAAGAGGAGCCCCATCGGGTAATTTCACCAGTACGCCAGCTTACCGACGGTTCGTGTGTCCGTAACCAGGGGAGTCCCAGCAGGATTTGATGAGACATGTGTGGGAGGACGTAGAGAGTGATGTTCTCGGTGTGCAGGGCACCGATACGTAGTTCTACTGGCTTGGTGATCCACGAGATGGTGTCAGAGAGGGGTCTCCAATCTACAGAGGCAATCACGAGGGGTTTGTCGAGTGGAGTAACCGGCACCTGGTACTTGTCCACCATGGCCTGCTGGATGAAATTGCCTGCTGCCCCGGAATCGAGGTACGCCTTGGCCGTGAACCGCGTCTCTCCCGTTGTCACTTGAACAGTCCACGTAACCGGGTCTGAGAGAGTCCCAGCACCTAGGGTGGCCTCTCCTACCAACCCTAGGCTTTGGAGTTTCCCGGCCTCTCTGGACAGGAACGTAGCAGGTGTGTGCCCTCTCCGCAGTAGAAGCAGAGACCCTTGGCGAGCCGTTCTGCTCGGCGTTGTTCGGACTGCCGCAAACGATCAATCTGCATGGGTTCGTGGACAGAGACGCCAGACGATGCCGACTGAGGTACGACGGGCTTCTGCGGAGGAGAGGAATGCCGTATCGGACATCTCTCGCGGGACACCTCTTTGAATCGTTCCTGAAAACGGAGGTCAACGCGGGTGGCTAGTGCAATCAGGGCATCCAGAGTGGAAGGAACATCGCGGCCTGTCAGCTCGTCCTTAATACGACTGGAGAGTCCTTCCCAGAAGGCGGCGGTGAGGGCCTCATTGTTCCACCCCAATTCTGAGACCAAGGTGCGAAAGCGGATGGCATATTGGCCCACCGTCAAGGTCCCCTGACGTAGCCTGAGGAGTGATGAGGCGGACACGGCGGCACGTCCGGGTTCGTCAAAGGTGGTTCTAAACGCCTGCAGGAAGTCCTGGATGTTAGCAGTTACAGGGTCCTCCCTCTCCCACAAGGGGTTCATCCAGGCCAGTGCCTCACCCTCTAGATGGGACATCACAAACGCCACCTAGGCTTGGTCGGAGGCAAACAGGTGCGGAAGCAGCTTAAGGCCTCTGCCACACTCACGTGAAATTCACGCACGTGCCGAGAGACACGTATTTTCCCTGCGTGTTGCGTGCAGGTAAGTACGTGTCTCTGGTACGTGCGTGACACGTGTGTTCTACGTGTGCTATCCGCGATAGCACACGTAGAACCGGTAATTATTATACTCACCTGGTCCTTCCTGATGTCCGCGCTGCTGTCCGTGGTGCTGATCCTCGGTCTCCAGCCCTCCCGTCTCCCTGCTGCTGCTGCTGCCAGGCAGTGAAGTGAATATTCTATGAGATTAATGAGCGGCGGTCGGCAGCAAGAGGCAGCAGCGGCAGAGACAGGAGGGCTGTAGAAGGTGAGTTAATGTTTTGTTTTTTTTTCAATGACATGTGTGTTTTCTCCGGCGCGTGTCACACGGGACCGCATCCACACTACACCCGTGTGGTGCGGGTGCGGGCCGTGTGACACCCGTGCTGCCGGTGAAAAAACGGACATGTCAGCGCTTTCAAAAACGCACACACGTACAAACGCACACGGACACACGTTCCGTGTGGTTTTACGTGTGTGTGCCTGCTACAATAGGGTAGCATTGGTTAAAGTGTCTCCGTGCCGCCGGTACGTGTAAAAAATGACAAACACGTGCCGGAGGCACGGATGTGTGGCGCAGGCCTAAAGTGGAGGGAGCACTGATTCAGGAATCCTCTGCAGGTCTTAGGATCTCCCGCATATCGGGGTGGAAAGGCCAAGCGGAGTTTAGAGGCTTCCGAGGAAGCCGCCACGGGAACTGCGGCCGTGGACTGTGCGGTTGAAGCCTGAGATGCCAGGGACATGGCAGTTGCTTGCAGCGTGTTCAGGCGGGTATCCACCGAGGACATGAAGGCCAGCATGCGGGACTGGGTCTCGCGCTGTCGTCCGAGTTCTTGCTGCAAGTTGCCTAGCTGGGCCGCTAGTGCTTCGGCGGGATCCATGGCCTGGTCTTACTGTTAGGACCAGGAGGACGGGTAGGCCCAGGAGGTGGATCCACTGGGCTGAACACCTCACCGAGGGCAAGCTGCCCGGTAGCCGGAGCACTACGGGTAGCAGGACAGTCCGTTCAGAGGAGTGGAGTGAAGAAGTCCCTGGGACCACGGAGTCTCTGAAGGTAGTCCGGGTGACAGAGCTCAGGTTCGGAGGCCGAGATGATGTCAGGCAGAATCCGGAACCAACGGAGCGAGGAGGTGGGTCACCACACGGATCCAGGGATCGGAGATGGTAGGGACTGACGAGATGGCGGACCGTCACCGTTCGGGGTTCGGGAATCGTCAGGACCGGTTGGCGAGACAGGAGCGACTCTACAAGAGAGATACTGTAGGTAAGTATGGAACAAGGCACAGGGAGACCTGACTCCTAGCTTAGCAAACACGAAGAACAGGCCCCACCCACTTGGAAAGGATCCCCCTATATACCCTGTACCTGATTCTTCAATATCCTGTTGGAGGACGCTGGCCCTTTAAGAGAGGGTCAATGACCGCGCGCGCGCCCTAATGCGCATGCGCGAGGCCCGGATGCCAGAAGTCAAAAGCCGGGCTGGCTCAGCAGTGCCGACGGGCGCCGGGAGCGGGGGCCGGGTTGCCTGGAGGACGCAGGTGAGGAAGCATGGAGGCTGTGGAGCGGGGGACCAGGAAGCATGGCACGGGAGCGGCGGCGCGTGACATGAGAGCGGGGAAGCATGGCAGGGGAGCCGGGGAGCATGGCAGGGGAGCCGGGGAGCATGGCAGGGGAGCCGGGGAGCGTGACAACATCCTAGAGAGTGGTGATGGAGAGAAAATCCACAAAGATTATGGTGACCAGACTGGTGGTCCATCCAGTGCTGGGATGATGGACAGTGAAAATAGCGCCAAAGGTTTGCAGGGAACAGAGTACCATGCTGAAGGGTGTGACACCCTGGCAGGAAAAGAAAAGGCTGAAGGTGACACTGCAAAGCCCCAAGAGGAAGTTGAAGGTAATGCAGTGAGGGTCCAAGAAACAGCTGGTGCTGAAGTGGAAAGAGCCTCTGAGGAGGTGAAGTCTGGACCAGAGGTCTCATCCGGAGCTGAGAGCTTGACTGACCCAGCTGGTAAGACCAAGATGGAAGACACAGAGATTGACTCCACTCAGAAGGTGACACCGAAGATTAAAAGCAAAGAGAAACCCAAAGGCTCTGAAGCTGGGGCTGAACCTGAAGAGTGTGTAACTCGAGAGGTGGAGCCTTTGGTGAAGAATAAAGATGTATGCAAGAGACCAAAGGGACAGTTTAATGTTACTGAAGGTAAAGGAGCCCGTTTAGTCCTTAAGTGCATGGTAGATGTGCCAGAAGACTTGAGAGATGCCTGTGCCAGTGAGGCGGTACATGAAAACTTCAAAACAGCCGTAGGAGCCTATAAAGTGTACTTTGCCCCAGAGTCTTGTCGGTTGGTGGTATGCTCTGTAAGTGATGTCACAAAGAAGCAGGTGGCTATCCTGAGTGGCATGCACCTACAGTGTCTCCGCACGAAGTGGCTCATCTCTACAAAGATGGCAGAAGACACCAAACAATTGGAGCATATGAAGCAGCTCACCGCAGCATTTCAGGAAGTGGTGGTTGTGAATAAACCATTAATTGGGCTTGCAATAAGAGCGCTGAGAAGTAACATTCAGCAAGCCAGGAAGGTTCCAGGTATTACAGCTGTTGAAGTAGAAGAACACAGTGGAACATTCCGAATCTATGGGAAAACTGCAGAAGCAGTGAAGACAGCTAGAAGGCTGTTGGAGTTTGTGGAAGAAGTCACACAAGTGCCCAGAGAACTTGTCAAGAAGCTGATTGGAAGAAATGGAAGAGTCATGCAGGAGATGGTTGATACGTCCGGTGTGACGAGAGTAAGAATTAATATTCATAATGAAGCCAGGATACTCTGTGAAGTCGGTATGGTTCCCTGTGTCATTGTGGGAACAAAGGAGTGTGTTGAAAATATACGAGTTCTCCTAGAATACCGACTGGGATACCTGGAAGAACTAAAGCAATTGAGTCTTGAAAGACAGAAGATTGCAGAGAAACTTTGTCAAGTTAGTGTGAGGTCGCGACCGCTTTCGGGCCAGGGCCCAAAGAAGTGCGGTCTACCTGGTGACTGTGTTGCTTCAGATGGCAAAGGAAGCAGGTCCTGTAGTAAAAGGAGCCAAGGTTATAGAGGACCTAATTATACATCGGGCTATAGCACAGACTCTGAAGACTCTAAGCCCTCTAAGACAATGTTCGAAGGAAAGAGTGGCGCTTGGGACATGTCTCTAGCCAAAGATAGCATTGAGAAAGTGAACAATCAAAGCAATGGACGAAGATGTCCTAGAAGAAGAGCCCAATATCGATCTGGACACAGAGAATGCATAGGATCTAGTTATGGCAGAACCTCAGGGCTGATGTACCCAAACAGTAGCCCCTCTAGTGGACTGAATAGCACAGGGTCAAGCCGCACAGTAGTTTCGACTAAGAGAGTGTCTCACTACCACACTGACCGTTTGAGACGGTCATGGAGAAATAGGTCTGACCAGGGACCGTGTCTGAGAAGTGGGTTTCCTGTGAAGGGTTTGGTGACTGATGGTATGTCGAGAACTGGAGCTCAAGGTTGTCAAAGTGGGCCCTCTCAACTGGTAGGGCAAGGTGACCCTGATGCCCTGTCTCGGGGCCCCTGTGGGGTATCGAGTATTCAACTCTACAAGTTTGAACAGAGGGGGTGATATATGAGGTAGCGACCACCAATGTGGTAAATGGTCGCTACGCTATATGTTGCAGTGGAGAAGGTCACTGCGATATTAAACTGAAGAGGTTACTATGGGACTTGTAGTTCCACAAAGGCTTGTTTCTGCATATAAGGGTCAGGTTCCCTTTAATAATGCCTGTGTGCTGTGCAGATCTGGAGAGTCACAGACCTCCACCTATGGGTGTGTCCAGTCTGATTTAGGAGACTCAGTGTGTGTTCTGCAGAGTGTGAGAGCAGAGCAGGGAGCTCTGGATGTATCAGCCTGTGTGGAGGCTGAACACAGGGTTCTGGAATTGAGTCTGAGGTGAGTGCAGCCAGGCTGCAGGCCCGAACCACTCCTGGAGGAGAGACAGACAGGGGTCTGCAGAGGGACCTGGGTGCTGGAAGGAACGTCGGCTAGAGGTGTATGCTGGCAGGTGCCAGAGAGTGGGGAAAGTTGCTAAACTTCCACTATGGACTTGTAATGGACTGGATGCCCACGGTACGTGGATTGTTTATGTTTAAGAGCAGTTTATGCTGGGAGTGTTTTAAATAAACTGCTGGATTTTTATAAAGAGACTGTAGATGTGTTGCTGAAGCTACCTCATATATAATATACTAGCTGTAGTACCCGGACGTTGCCCGGGATAGTAACTGTCTCTCTGTCTCTCTTCCAGTCTCTGTCTATCTCTTTCCTTGTCTGTCTCTTTCCTTGTCTGTCTCTGTGTGTCTGTCTGTGTCTATCTCTCTGTCTGTCTCTGAATCAGTCTCTCTGTCTGTCTCTATCTTTGTGTCTCTGTGTCTGTCTGTATCTCTGTCTGTCTGTCTCTATCTCTGTATCTGTCTGTCTCTATCTCTGTGTTTGTCTCTCTCTCTATCACTCTGTCTGTCTCACTCTCTCCATCTCTGTGTCTGTCTCTCTCCCTCTCTTTCCCCGTCTGTCTCTTTCCCCATCTGTCTCTTCCCCCATCTGTCTCTTTCCTCATCTGTCTCTATCCAGGTCTGTCTCTTTCCCCGTCTGTCTCTTTCCCCGGCTGTCTTTGTCTGTCTTTGTCTGTCTCTCTTTCTGTCTCTTTCCGCGCCTGTCTCTTTCCTCATCTGTCTCTTTCCAGGTCTGTCTATTTCCAGATCTGTCTCTTTCCCCATCTGTCTCTTTTCCTGGCTGTCTTTGTCTGTCTTTGTCTGTCTCTGTCTGTCTCTCTCCAGGTGTGCTTCTTTCCAGGTGTGTCTTTTTCCAGGTGTGTCTCTTTCCCCGTGTGTCTCTTTCCCCGTGTGTCTCTTTCCCCATCTGTCTCTTTCCAGGTCTGTCTCTTTACAGGTCTGTCTCTTTACAGGTCTGTCTCTTTCCCTGTCTGTCTCTTTCCCTGTCTGTCTCTTTCCCCATCTATCTTTGTCTGTCTTTATCTGTATCTCTGTCTGTCTCTTTCCCCCGTCTTTCTCTTTCCCCATCTGTCTCTTTCCCCATCTGTCTCTTTCCCCGTCTGTCTCTTTCCCCGGCTGTCTTTGTCTGTCTTTATCTGTCTCTCTGTCTGTCTCATTCCCCCTCTGTCTTTTTCTCAGCCCGTCTCTTTCCTCATCTGTCTCTTTCCCCATCTGTCTCTTTCCCTATCTGTCTCTTTCCCTGTCTGTCTCTTTCCCTGTCTGTCTCTTTCCCTGTCTGTCTCTTTCCCTGTCTGTCTCTTTCCCTGTCTGTCTCTTTCCAGGTCTGTCTCTTTCCAGTTCTGTCTCTTTCCCCATCTGTCTCTTTCACCGTCTGTCTTTGTCTGTCTTTATCTCTCTCTCTGTCTATCTCTTTCCAGGTCTGTCTCTTTGCCCGTCTGTCTCTTTGCCCATCTGTCTCTTTGCCCATCTGTCTCTTTGCCCGTCTGTCTTTGTCTGTCTCTTTCCTTGTCAGTTTCTCTCTGTCTCTTTCCCTGTCTTTCTCTGTCTGTCTCTTTCCCCATGTGTCTTTCTTTCTGTCTCTGTCTAGCTTTTTTTTTCTATCTGTCTTTGTGTGTGTCTCTGTTTGTCTCTATCTCTTTCCCTGTATGCCTCTTTCTCTGTCTGTGCCTGTCTGTCTGTCTGTCTGTCTCTCAATCTGTGTCTGTCTATGTCTGTCTCTCCACAGACATTATATTACCTCACACAGAAGCTTCTTATACTATGAATGGCCTTTGTACCTATTGCAACCAATCAAAGCTCCTATTAATAGCCTGTAGCTCGCAGCTTCATTCACTTTGATGGAGGCATGTTTTATTGAGAGTAACTGTAAAGCGCGGGGTTAACTTTTCTTGTCAAAACACAGTCTATGATGTTCACTGAGTCACATGGGGTGTCTGTGCAAAATGTTGTGATTGTACATGCAACGGTGCAGATTCCTTTAGCGGACACACACACACACACACACACACACACACACACACACACACACACTGTGTGCCAAATTATTAGGCAAGTTGTATTTTAGAGGATTTGTTATATTATTGATCAACAACTAAGTTCTCAATCAACCCAAAAGACTCATAAATATCAAAGCTTAATATTTTTGGAAGTTGGAGTTGTTTTCTTTTTAGATTTGGCTATCTTAGGAGGATACCTGTTTGTGCAGGTAACTATTACTGTGCAGATTAGGCAACTTAATCAAAACCAAATATATTCACATCTCACTTGTTTATTTTCACCAGGTAAACCAATAAAACTGCACAAAATTTAGAAATAAACATTTCTGATGTGTCGCCAGGGGTTAAGGGGATACCCAGAACCGGGCCAAGGGGTTGCTCCTGGAAAGGGGATCACGGTGTCGTGACTCGGTCTGTGCTCCCTGGTTCCACAATAAAAAGGGGGGGTTATGTTCGTGACGCCACCCGTGGAATGTGATCAGAGATGACCACCGCTGCTGCAGAACCTCCGGGGGTGATGGAAAGCAGCTTGAGATGGGACGGCTCCCCACGGGTAGAGCCTTTTCCCCGGGGCAGTATGTTAGTCTATGGGGGGGGGAGTGCAGGACACGAGCACAATAAACAGGCAGACTCACGGTTTTGCAGTTTCTTTGTCCTTTACTGATGATGGTATTCAGCAGAGTACTGTCCACGGAGTCTGTGAGGGGTTCAGGGTTTCTCCCGCCCAGCCGGGCCGTTTTGGCTTCCTTGTCTGCACTGTGTGTCTGTGGCCCTGCTGCTGTGAACTATGCAGCCGGCTCTGCTCTGTTCTGCTCCTAGGTACCGACCTGACAGGCAACTCGAGTCCTTCCTAGTATGTTCCTGAACTCTGCGCTTGTTGCTTGTGTCTGTGGTACAGGTGAAAGATCTGGAATCTTCACTTCTCTGGTGGTAACTATGCAGTATGTAACCTGCAGTCTCGGATCCAGCATCCGTTCTGTGTGCTCCACTGGGATAATCTCAGCAATGCTCTGTCTCCCAGGAATGTTCCTCTGTGTACACTTTCTCCTTTCCTCAGACCCTCAGCTAGGCCTGGAATTGGTCAGTGGATCCTGAGGTGAGCTAAAGCCAGCTTCCAACCTGCAGAGATCCTGTCTCCTCAGTGCTCTGCACTGAACTTCCAAACTGAAACTACTTCTGACCATTTCCTCCCTCCACCAGAATATACAGGGAAGCAGCTTGGTCTCCCCCTTCTGGCCAGGAGGTCTTGGTGTTGTGTGTGGGGAGTTAACCCTTTGTGTTGTTACTGTGGCAACCCTGGGGTGCCACATTCCCCCTTAGTGAAGAACAGTACTCCGGGACTGTGAAACAAACAAACAAGTTATGAACAACAAGTGTATATATAAATACAGAGTCTCAAAAGGAAAAAGTACAAAAACCTTAAAGCTCAAAAAGAGTCCAAAATGTTCAAAAATATGTAAGTGTTCATACAGTATAGTCTCTGTAGGTACTGGGCTTTTGGTCTTAACGTTGCAATTAAATAAACATTTCAATCAACAAACACTTCTTAAAGGTGTCTCTACTCTGGTCGTAAGTGCAGTAGACCTCACGGCCCTCGGGCCACCAACAATGTGATCAAGTTGTAACTCTCCGTGCTGCCACCTTACACCACTCTTCTCTCACCTTTTCTGTACACTAAACTGTTACGGTTTTTCATATAAACATTATAACATATGTACATTTTATATGCAATTCCACATTAGTCTTTATATCTTGCTGGTATCTGACCCTGAGTACTACGCTGTGATCTGCGTACTGTTGCTGTACTGGGTGTACTTAGCATAATGGTGTGGGTGGAAGTGTACCTATTTGGTGTTTCTGGTACTTGTGAGGATGGGGTACTGACTGTAGGACTGGCAAGCCCACTGGGACCAGGAATCTGTTCTTCCTCTACGGTTTCAACTTCCAGTTCTTCATGTCTTGGGACTTCTTGTGGTATGGATTCTGATGTTGGCTCCACCACTTGAGGGAAGGCGATCATTGGGACTACTACTGCTCCATAGTAATTTGGCCATGTTTTTGGGAAATCTCCTAAGACTGTATGGAATACATCTTCTTCCTTCTTGACAGGTTGTACCTGTATGGGTAAGGTGACTTCTGGTGTCTTCAGGGTTTCAGGACACGGTTTGAGTTGATCTCTTGACACGACAGCTGATGTCCTTCCTTCATCCTTACTGATGAGACACACTTTGGGATTATCCATACTGGATGGTAAGACTGTATATGGGGTGGTTTCCCACTGATTATCCAATTTGTTTGTGCGCCGTTTCCTCTTGAGAACTTGGTCACCAGGTTGCAATGGGGTTGCTAGAGCATGCTGGTTGAAGGTTCTCTCCTGTCTTCCTCTAGCTTGTTGGAGACTTTTCTCTACGCACTCTTGTACTTGGCGATACTGTTGCTGACGTAGGGTATCCCAATTGGATTCTTGAACTTCCGCATCTGGCTTCAGAATTCCCATATCTAAATCAATTGGCAGTTTACCGGGCCTTGCACGCATGAGGTAAGCGGGGGTGCAGTTTGTAGAACTCACCGGGACATGATTGTACAAGTCCACCAAGTCTGGCAATTTCTCTGGCCATTGATTTCTTTCTGACTCTGGTAAGGTCTTCAACAGGTCAATCACAATATGGTTCATCTTCTCACATAAGCCATTTGTTTGGGGATGGTATGCTGTTGTGCGGATCTTTTTACAGCCATACATGTTGCAGAATTCTTGGAAGATCTGTGATTCGAAAGCTGGACCTTGATCTGCAAGGACTTGTTCTGGGTAACCATGGGGTCTGCAAAAGTGCGTCTGGAATGCTTTAGCTGCTGTTCTAGCTGTAAGGTCTTTCACGGGTACCACCACTAAGAAGCGTGAGTAATGGTCCACGATGGTTAAGGCATAGACATAGCCGGACCGGCTTGGTGACAACTTGACGTGGTCTAATGCGACTAGCTCGAGTGGTTGCTTGGTTACTATGGACTGGAGTGGAGCTCTCTGGTTCTGTTGATCCTTTCTTCTGAGGTTGCACGGTCCGCATTTTCTACACCAATCTTCAATTGATTTTCTCATGCCAACCCAGTAGAATCTTTCTCTTAAGAGCACTTCCAACTTTTTCCAACCAAAATGACCAGCACCGTCGTGGTAACCTTCCAGAACCATCTTGACGTCTCTCTTGGGCACGATGATCTGCCAGACCAACTCATGTGTTTTTGGATTGGTGTGCCTTCTACAGAGCTTCCCTTGGTACAGGAACAATTTACCTCTCTCTTTCCAGAGATGTTGTGTCTCAGCTGGGGCATTCTGATTAGGGTAAGCACCTTGTTGTGTAAGCAGTTCTTTCACTAGCTTCACAGCTGGATCACTGTCTTGTGTGTCAGCCCATCCGTGGTGTGCTAATGGGTTGAGAGTTGCCTGCTGTTGTTTTTGGTAGACACTTGGTTGATACTGTCCCACCTTAGGACGGTGAAAGGCCGGCAGCTCAATTTTTTCCAGTCCCTCCGGTTCCTCTTCCACGTTCCCCGAGTGTGGCATCCGGGATAAAGCATCTGCATTCCCATTCTTGTGGCCTGCCCTGTACTTGATGACAAAGTTGTAGTTTGACAGTCGGGCTATCCATCGCTGTTCCAGCGCACCTAATTTTGCAGAGTCCAGGTGGGTCAACGGATTGTTGTCAGTAAAGATGGTAAATTCTGCAGCTGCCAGGTAGTGTTTGAAACGCTCTGTTACAGCCCAAACTACTGCCAGTAGTTCTAACTTGAAGGAGCTGTAATTCTCTGGGTTTCTTTCTGTAGGCCGGAGCTTCCTGCTTGCAAAGGCAATAACTTTCTCCTTGCCTTCCTGCTTTTGAGACAATACTGCTCCCAGTCCTACGTTGCTGGCATCCGTGTACAAAATGAAGGGTTGATGGTAATCTGGATATGCCAGGATCTCTTCTCCTGTCAGTGCCCACTTCAACTTCTTAAAGGACTCTTCTCTCTCATCACTCCACTGGAAAGGAGGATTTCGGGCTGCAGACTTCTTTGACTGTCCTACCAGGATGTCTTGTAGGGGTGCTGCTAGCTTCGTGAACCCTTTTATAAATCTTCTATAGTAGCCCACCAGTCCCAGGAATTGCCTCACCTCTTTCACGCTGGTGGGTCTTTGCCAATCTCTGATCACAGTAACTTTTTCAGGATCTGGTGCTACCCCTTCTGAGCTCACGACATGTCCCAGGTACTGTACCCTTGGCTTTAGAAGGTGACACTTGGATGGCTTGATTTTCATGCCGTATCCGGATAAGGCTTCAAACACTTCTGCCAGGTCTTGTAGATGCTGTTCATAGGTCTTGGAGTAGACTATGACGTCATCCAGGTACAGGAGGACAGTTTCAAAGTTCTTATGTCCTAGGCAGCACTCCATCAGTCGCTGGAAGGTTCCAGGTGCGTTGCAGAGTCCAAACGGCATACAATTGAACTCACAGAGGCCTATCGGCGTGGTGAACGCTGTCTTCTCCTTGTCAGCCTCTGCCACAGGAACTTGCCAATACCCACTAGTCAGATCTAGGGTGGAAAAGTAAGTAGCGGATTTTAATGCAGCCAATGACTCTTCTATCCTAGGTAATGGGTATGCATCCTTGTGTGTAATGCGGTTGATCCGTCTGTAGTCTACGCACATCCTCATGGTCCCATCTTTTTTCTTAACTAGCACTAGTGGGGCTGCCCAGGGGCTACAACTGTCTCTTATTACCCCTGCTTCTTTCATTTCTTTGAGCATGTCTTTGGCGCATTGGTAGTGAGCCGGTGGTACTGGTCTATACCTCTCCTTTATTGGTGGATGGTTACCAGTGGGTATAGTGTGCTCTACCCCTTTGATCTGCCCAAAGTCTAATGGGTGTTTGCTGAATATTTGTTCATATTCTTTCACTACCCTGTATACTCCATGCTTTTGATGGGAGGGTGTAGAATTGGTACCTACATGTAGCTTTTGGCACCAATCCTCCAGCTTTCCCTCTGAGCCATTGTCTTCCGCCTGACTTGACGGCTTCAAGGGCTCAACGGTGGTGATGGCGTTGTTATCAACCGTATATAGCTTAGCCATGGTAGCATACTTAGGTAGGGTGACCTCATCTTCCCCACAATTTAGAAGGCGTATTGGCACTCTTCCCCTGTGTACCTCAACTATTCCTCTGGCCGTCAATACAGTGGGCCTGCTGTCTGAGTACACAGGTTCTACCAGGGCCTGATAGTCTCGCCCTCTGATGCCTATTGCGGCTCTACACCAGACCAGCATTTCTGTTTTGGGAGGAATTACAATAGGTATTGGGTCACTTACCCTTGCACTGCCAATTTCACCTCCTGACATTTCTACCTGCTGCTTCAGCATCAAGGCTTTAATTTCCTTCTGCAGGAGTCTCTGTTGCCCAGGTTTGGCAGTCTCGACGATCTGCTGCAAGACAGTAATTACCTCTGCAAAACAATTTTCAATTACATTCATTCCTAGCAGCATAGTTGGTTCACGTTCTCATCGGTCAACATCAACAATGATAATACCCTGATTCTGCAATTCTACTCTCCCAATCTTAATGGTCATTTCTCTGAAACCAACCTGTGGTACTAATTCACCATTGCTAGCCCATATATTCAATGCAACATTAGATGGACCGCTGCTAACGTCTGAATCAGCCCAGTACCTCTTATAAAGGACATGCGGAATTGATGTTATTTGGGAACCAGTGTCCAGCAAGGCGTTGAGCGGAATGCCATCCAGCACGATGGGGATGACTGGACGTCCTCCCACATACTTGTCATGCCAGGGTGAAAGACCTTGAGAGTTCATTCCTGAGGAGCGGCCCGCCTCCCCAGGGGATCCCCATTTAAAGCACATTCACGGGCAAAGTGACCTGGCTCCTTGCAACGGCGGCAAATGGGCTGTCCATCCGGCTGGTAGCGGTCGCTGGGTCGTCCTCTCGTCGCTTGGTATCTCCTAGGCCTCATCCACGGGACATCCTCCTTGCTGGTCGCCAGCTCAATCTTGGGTGCAGACTTGGATCCACGCAGCTCCTGGACGATTCTAGCCATGGAAGCAACAGTGTCCGTAAGGGCTTCAAGCTTTTGATGTAGAGCCTCATTAGTGATGGGCTCCAGGTGGTTAGCAACAGCCGCTGACATGGCCGATGTCACCGGCACTACTGGCTGCTGGGGTGCCACTGTAAGGTGTTGAACAGAGTCTATATCCTGCAGCTCCTCCACCTGCTGGAGGCGGATGGCTCTATCCTTTAGCTGGGCAAATGTTAGTCCTGGATCCTGGATCACCATCATGCTCAGTTGTCCCCGGTGGGAAGGGGATGAGAGTCCATCCAGGAATTGGTCTATCAGCAGCTTATCTGCTCCAGGGGCTAAGGCAGGTTCTGCTAATTTAAGTGCTCTGAGCGCCTCCTGTAAGTTTAAGGCAAAGTCTCTTGCGCTCTCTCTAGGTTTTTGCTTGCATCCAAAGAACCTCATTTTAGCCCGGCTGCCAGCAGTGGATTCAAAAGCTGCTTTTAGTCCAGCTATTATATGCTCTACAGTGTCCTTTGCATCGTCCGGCCAGGATATAGCCTCCCGCTGGGCATTGCCGGTTAACTGTCCCATAAGCATACCAACACGCTGAGCTTCTGTCAGGGGGTACATGCTGTAGTAGATTTTTAGCTTTCCGATAAAGTCATTAAGTGTGTTGGGCTCACCTGAGTACTGCGGCAGCCACACTGCACCCGGGGTGTACGGCATCAGGAACGGCATGATAGGTGCCGCTGCACCGCCGGGTACAACAGCGTCTCCCTGCTGCGACATCTTTGCGCCCCCTTAGTTAATTTCACCAGTCTTCTTGACAGCAAGCCTGGGACACTTTTCTGCGTTTTCGTTCGGGTCGCAGCACCGAGCGCACCTCCTCTGCAAGCAGGGGGCGGAGTCTTAGTTTAGGCGCGATGTTTTCCCGCGCGTAGCAGGTAATGGCGTGATTAAAGATGGCGCCTGGAAAATTTTACCAATGATGTTTTTGGATTTTTCCAGGTATCTTTGCAAAGTTTAAAGTCCGTTCTTTGTTGCAACAATTCACAGTGCAAGTCTTTTATGCGATGCAATAAGTCTTTACAGGCACACGTCACCCGGGTTGCAGCCGGGTCCAGTCCGCATCCTGTTCGTGACGCCAAAGTTGTGTCGCCAGGGGTTAAGGGGATACCCAGAACCGGGCCAAGGGGTTGCTCCTGGAAAGGGGATCACGGTGTCGTGACTCGGTCTGTGCTCCCTGGTTCCACAATAAAAAGGGGGGGTTATGTTCGTGACGCCACCCGTGGAATGTGATCAGAGATGACCACCGCTGCTGCAGAACCTCCGGGGGTGATGGAAAGCAGCTTGAGATGGGACGGCTCCCCACGGGTAGAGCCTTTTCCCCGGGGCAGTATGTTAGTCTATGGGGGGGGGAGTGCAGGACACGAGCACAATAAACAGGCAGACTCACGGTTTTGCAGTTTCTTTGTCCTTTACTGATGATGGTATTCAGCAGAGTACTGTCCACGGAGTCTGTGAGGGGTTCAGGGTTTCTCCCGCCCAGCCGGGCCGTTTTGGCTTCCTTGTCTGCACTGTGTGTCTGTGGCCCTGCTGCTGTGAACTATGCAGCCGGCTCTGCTCTGTTCTGCTCCTAGGTACCGACCTGACAGGCAACTCGAGTCCTTCCTAGTATGTTCCTGAACTCTGCGCTTGTTGCTTGTGTCTGTGGTACAGGTGAAAGATCTGGAATCTTCACTTCTCTGGTGGTAACTATGCAGTATGTAACCTGCAGTCTCGGATCCAGCATCCGTTCTGTGTGCTCCACTGGGATAATCTCAGCAATGCTCTGTCTCCCAGGTCTCTGTGTACGCTTTCTCCTTTCCTCAGACCCTCAGCTAGGCCTGGAATTGGTCAGTGGATCCTGAGGTGAGCTAAAGCCAGCTTCCAACCTGCAGAGATCCTGTCTCCTCAGTGCTCTGCACTGAACTTCCAAACTGAAACTACTTCTGACCATTTCCTCCCTCCACCAGAATATACAGGGAAGCAGCTTGGTCTCCCCCTTCTGGCCAGGAGGTCTTGGTGTTGTGTGTGGGGAGTTAACCCTTTGTGTTGTTACTGTGGCAACCCTGGGGTGCCACACTGACATGCAAAAACAAAACCCCAAAAAATTAGTGACCAATATAGCCACCTTTCTTTATGATGACACTCAACAGCCTACCATCCATAGAATCTGTCAGTTGCTTGATCTGTTTACGATCAACATTGCTTGCAGCAGCAACCACAGTCTCCCAGACACTGTTGCAACAGGTGTACTGTAGTGATGAGCGAGCATGCTTGTAACTACTCGGTACTCGCACGAGTATCGCTGTACTCGGGCTGCTCGGCGGGGACCGAGTAATCTCGCGATACTCGTGCTGTACTCGTGGTCTTCATTTCTGCATGTTGGCGCTCTTTTGAGAGCCAGCCCTCATGCAGGGATTGGCTGGCAGACCACTGCAATGCCACAGCCCTGTTAGTTGTGGAATTGCAGTGATTGGCCGGCCTGCACAGCGTGACCGAGCCTTTATACCGGCCGGCGCGCTGTGCTCTGCTCACAGCTATCCAGACAGTAAGTGCAGGGAGAGTGTCGCTGATTCAGGGAAAGCTTTGCGGCCCTTTATAGCTTTTTCAGTTGCAGGGCTGCAAACAGTGTGACCAAAAGTCCTTCTCAGGACTATTCTAGTTGTATACAGGCAGGCAGGGTATAGCCAGGTCGGAGTACAGTAGCAGAGTCCTTCTCAGGACTATTGTTGCTATATACAGGCAGGGTATAGCCAGGTCTGAATACAGGCTAGTGACCAGAAGAGTCCTTGTCAGGACTATTGTACCAGTATACAGGCAGGCAGGCAGGCAGGGTAGTGGTGACCGTATACCAGCCTTCATCATATCTGGGGCTGGTGTACACAGTGTAAAACAGTCCAGATAGTGTCTGACTTGTCTGTAATTGTCGCTCCCCAAAAAAACCTGTTAGGTTCTTATTGCGTCCGTGCTTGGTTTTTAAAACCGCACGTGTGTGCCTGTTGGTGGCAGCGTACAGGTGCACTTGTGTGCAATTTCCACAAACTTTGATATAACGCACAAGTAGTGAATATACACGTCAGCAGTGCACAGCATTGCAAAATGCGCAAGGGCATTGGCAAGGAACAAGGAAGTGGACGTGATGGTGGTGCAGGCAGAGGCCGAGGTCGTGGGCAAGCTCTAATTTCGCCACAACAAAGGGCCACATCTAGTCGCTCGCACGTCCTGTCCCAAATTCTTGGGGACCGCAGCAGTACACCGCTCTTGAACCAAGACCAGTGTCAACAGGTTGTTAGTTGGATAGCAGATAATGCTTCCAGTCAGATTGGCACCACCACAAACACTCTGTCTTCCACACGGTCAAGTGTCAGTAGCCGTGATACTGCACCGCACATTTCTGAACCTGATCCTCCTTCCTACCACCAGGCTGAGTACACGTCCTCCTCGGACATTAATGATCCCACACTTGGACACTCGGAAGAGCTGTTCACGTTTCCATTCACACATTCTGGCCTCTCGCCAGCTCATATTGAAGTGGGTCATGAGGAGATCGTCTGTACAGATGGCCAAATATTTGAGCAGCCACGTTCTCACGAAGTTGGCAACGTGTCTCAACAAGTGGTGGACGATGATGAGACACACTTGTCAGGAAGTCAGGAGGAGGAGCAGGGTGCGGAAGAGGAAGACGACGTGGTGGATGATCCAGTAACTGACCCAACCTGGCAGGAGGATATGCAGAGCGAGGACAGCAGTGCACAGGGGGAGGGAGGCGTAGCATCACAACAGGCAGTAAGAAGCAGGGTGGTGGCCCCAGGCAGAAGTCAGGCAACCGTTCCCCGGAACAACACGACGACACAAGGTGCCTCTACAAATGTTAGGTCTTCCCGAGTCTGGCAGTTTTTTAAGTTGGATCCAGATGATTCAAAAAAGGCCATTTGCAACACCTGCCGTGCCAGCATTAGCAGGGGTACCAAAACTAGCAGCCTGACCACCACCAGCATGATCAGGCACATGTCAGCCAAGCACCCGACTTTGTGGGAAGTACAACAGAGTCGAGGAGCAGTGCTTGCTGATGTCACTGCTACGTCTTCGCTGGTTGTGCATGCGAGCCAATCCCCTGTCCATGCTGCCTGCGAACAAGCCTCCTCCACTCCTGCACCTGCAGTTGCCTACGCAGAAAGAACACCATCATCAAGCACGTCCTTGTCCCAGCGCAGCGTTCAGTTATCCATTCAGCAAACCTTTGAACGCAGGCGCAAATACACTGCCAACACCCCACATGCCACAGTTCTAAATGCTAACATTTCGCGACTGCTTGCGCTGGAAATGTTGCCTTTTAGGCTGGTGGAGACAGAAGCATTCCGTGACCTGATGGCGGCAGCTGTCCCACGTTACTCGGTCCCCAGCCGCCACTATTTCTCCCGGTGTGCCGTCCCCGCGTTGCATAACCACGTGTCACAAAACATCACACGTGCCCTGAACAACGCTGTTTCACCCAAGGTCCACCTAACCACAGACACGTGGACAAGTGCTTGTGGGCAAGGCCGCTACATCTCGTTGACGGCACACTGGGTTAATATTGTGGAAGCTGGGACCCAGTCTGAGCGAGGGACGGAACACGTCCTTCCCACACCAAGGTTTGCAGGCCCTACCTCAGTCAGTGTTTCACCCACACTCTACAGCTCCGGAATGTCATGCTCTTCAGCCTCCTCCTCCTCCTGCGCATCCTCATCCACTGTACCCTCCACACCAGTCACAAGCTGGAAGCACTGCAGCACTGCCTCGGCGAAGCGGCAACAGGCTGTGCTGAAGCTAATCTGCATAGGTGACAAACCCCACAATGCAGAAGAGCTGTGGACAGCTCTGAAACAGCAGGCAGATCACTGGCTCACACCTCTGAACCTAAAGCCAGGAAAGGTCGTGTGTGACAATGGCCGGAACCTGGTGGCGGCTTTGAGGCGAGGCCAGCTGACACATGTTCCATGCGTGGCCCATGTGCTCAACCTCGTGGTTCAGCGGTTTCTAAAGTCATACCCAGAGCTGTCTGATCTGCTGGTAAAAGTTCGCCGCCTGACTGCACATTTTCGAAAGTCACCTACTGCTTCAGCCGGCCTTGCCGGCTTTCAGCACAGTTTGCATCTTCCGGCTCACAGACTGGTGTGTGATGTCCCCACGCGTTGGAATTCAACTCTGCACATGTTGGTCAGGATATGTGAGCAGAAGAGGGCAGTTGTTGAGTACCTGCATCACCTAAGCCGTCGGGAAATGGGTCAAACTCCACACATAACACCTGAGGAGTGGAGATGGATGTCAGACCTATGTACCATCCTCCAAAACTTTGAGGACTCCACCAAGATGGTGAGTGGTGATGACGCCATTATTAGCGTCACCATACCGCTACTCTGCCTTCTAAAACAGTCTCTGCTGAAAAACAAACATGATGCATTGCAGGCGGAGCGCGATGAGTTGCAGCAAGAAACAGTAGTGGGTGTGGGTGATGATAACACACAGCCCAGCCTCGTCTCATCACAATGTGCAGTGGAGGACTATGACGAGGAGGAGGATGAAGACATGGAGCAACTCTCCGGCCAAATTGAGGATATGACATGCACACCAGTCATATCCTCGGTTCAGCGTGGCTGGCCAGAGGACAGGGTAGATGAGGAGGAGGAGGAGGAGGAGGAGGAGGACAGCATGTTCAGTCATCTTGTTGGTCAGGCTACTGAAGTCCTGGCTGTTAAGAGTCTGGCGCACATGGCTGACTTTATGGTAAGCTGCCTGTCTCGTGACCCTCATGTTAAGAACATCTTGGCCGACAATCATTACTGGTTGGTAACACTGTTAGACCCACGCTACAAGGAGAACTTTTTGTCTCTTATTCCCGTGGAGGAGAGGTCAACCAAAATGCAGCAGTTCCGGAAGGCCATAGTCACGGAAGTAGGCAAAGCATTCCCCTCACAAAACGCTAGCGGCATAGGTCAGGAATCAGTGGACAACCGAGGCGTACAGCCGAGAGAGGCACAAGTCCAATCCGCCAGAGGTAGGGGAACAGTCTTTAAGATGTGGGACAGTTTTCTCAGCCCCTCACGTACCACAGCCCCTGAGGTGCGGGGTAGTGCCACAAGAAATCCTAAGTTTGCCCAGATGCTGAAGGAGTACCTTGCAGATCGAACAACTGTACTCCGACATTCCTCTGTGCCTTACAATTATTGGGTATCCAAGCTGGACACGTGGCATGAATTGGCTCTCTACGCCTTGGAAGTCCTGGCCTGCCCTGCCGCTAGCGTTTTGTCAGAGCGTGTTTTTAGTGCCGCAGGTGGAATCATTACAGATAAACGCACCCGCCTGTCAACTGAAAATGCTGACAGGCTGACTCTGATCAAGATGAACAAGGGTTGGATTGGGCCAGACTTCACCACACCACCAGCAAATGAGAGCGGAATTTAAAGTTTGCCATGTACCTCCACTCACCCATGGGTACACACTTCTGGACTTTGGATAATCGCTGGACTGCTCCTCCTTCTCCTCATGCGCCACCATGATGATGACCGTTACAAATTGCAATACTTAGGCCTTTGTTTCAGGTATACCCCCAGTGGTAAATTTTTTCGCCCATTCTTTGCAGAATGGACATTACAACGACAGGAGACCCGCTCCTTTGCAATGGGAACAATGTTTTGAGGCCCTCATGCACGTCTCTACCCAGGGACAACGTGGAGCCTCCCAATTTTTGGCTGCCCTGCCTAAGGGCTATACTATAATACACCCACTTCCTGACAATGGACACTTAATGTTTTGAGGCCCTCATGCACGTCTCTACCCAGGGACAACGTGGAGCCTCCCAATTTTTGGCTGCCCTGCCTAAGGGCTGTACTACAATAGACCCACTTCCTTACAATGGGCACTTCAGGTTTACAGGCCATCATGCACGTCTCTATCCAGGGACAATGTGGAGCCTCCCAATTTTTGGCTGCCCTGCCTAAGGGCTATACTATAATACACCCACTTCCTGACAATAAACACTTAATGTTTTGAGGCCCTCATGCACGTCTCTACCCAGGGACAACGTGGAGCCTCCCAATTTTTGGCTGCCCTGCCTAAGGGCTATACTACAATAGACCCACTTCCTTACAATGGGCACTTCAGGTTTACAGGCCATCATGCACGTCTCTATCCAGGGACAACGTGGAGCCTCCCAATTTTTGGCTGCCCTGGCAAAGGGCTATACTAAAATAGACCCACTTCCTTACAATGGGCACTTCAGGTTTACAGGCCATCATGCACGTCTCTATCCAGGGACAATGTGGAGCCTCCCAATTTTTGGCTGCCCTACCTAAGGGCTATACTACAATAGACCCACTTCCTTACAATGGGCACTTCAGGTTTACAGGCCATCATGCACGTCTCTATCCAGGGACAATGTGGAGCCTCCCAATTTTTGGCTGCCCTGCCTAAGGGCTATACTACAATAGACCCACTTCCTTACAATGGGCACTTCAGGTTTACAGGCCATCATGCACGTCTCTATCCAGGGACAATGTGGAGCCTCCCAATTTTTGGCTGCCCTGCCTAAGGGCTATACTACAATAGACCCACTTCCTTACAATGGGCACTTCAGGTTTACAGGCCATCATGCATGTCTCTATCCAGGGACAATGTGGAGCCTCCCAATTTTTGGCTGCCCTGCCTAAGGGCTATACTACAATAGACCCACTTCCTTACAATGGGCACTTCAGGTTTACAGGCCATCATGCACGTCTCTATCCAGGGACAATGTGGAGCCTCCCAATTTTTGGCTGCCCTGCCTAAGGGCTATACTATAATACACCCACTTCCTGACAATGGGCACTTCAGGTTTACAGGCCATCATGCACGTCTCTAGCCAGGGACAATGTGGAGCCTCCCAATTTTTGGCTGCCCTGCCTAAGGGCTATACTACAATAGACCCACTTCCTTACAATGGGCACTTCAGGTTTACAGGCCATCATGCACGTCTCTATCCAGGGACAATGTGGAGCCTCCCAATTTTTGGCTGCCCTGCCTAAGGGCTATACTACAATAGACCCACTTCCTTACAATGGGCACTTCAGGTTTACAGGCCATCATGCACGTCTCTATCCAGGGACAACGTGGAGCCTCCCAATTTTTGGCTGCCCTGGCAAAGGGCTATACTAAAATAGACCCACTTCCTTACAATGGGCACTTCAGGTTTACAGGCCATCATGCACGTCTCTATCCAGGGACAATGTGGAGCCTCCCAATTTTTGGCTGCCCTGCCTAAGGGCTATACTACAATAGACCCACTTCCTTACAATGGGCACTTCAGGTTTACAGGCCATCATGCACGTCTCTATCCAGGGACAATGTGGAGCCTCCCAATTTTTGGCTGCCCTGCCTAAGGGCTATACTATAATACACCCACTTCCTGACAATGGACACTTAATGTTTTGAGGCCCTCATGCACGTCTCTACCCAGGGACAACGTGGAGCCTCCCAATTTTTGGCTGCCCTGCCTAAGGGCTATACTACAATAGACCCACTTCCTTACAATGGGCATTTCAGGTTTACAGGCCCTCATGCACGTCTGTATGCAGGGGCATTGGTGAACCTCACAATTTTGGACTGCCCTGGCAAAGGAAAATACTACAAAGACTCACTTCCTCAAAATGGGCACATTAGACTCAAGAGGCCTTCATGTACGTCTCTTCTCAGGGACATCGGAGTGCCACACAATGTTTTCACGTAAAATCTTTCATGTATTAATCTCAAAAAGTAACATACACCAGCTCTATCTCACTATTGGGTATGTGCCCTTAACATTTCCGCCATGAAAAATCATTTTGGGGTCATTTTGGAAGGTTTTCTGGTGAGTCCGTAAAAATGGCGTAAAACGCGGACAAAATTGTTCACAGCTGTGACTTTTCAGTGATAAATGCTTCAAGGGGTCTTCCCCATGCTGTTGCCATGTCATTTGAGCACTCTTCTGAGACTTTTGTGACATTTTTAGGGTTTCTCCATGCTGCCGGGGGGTCATTTCACAAAAATACTCGGGTCTCCCATAGGATAACATTGGGCTCGTTGCTCGGCCCGAGTACACGAGTATCTTGGGAGGCTCGGCCCGAGCTTCGAGCACCCGAGCTTTTTAGTACTCGCTCATCACTAGTGTACTGTTTTTCCTCCCTGTAGATCTTACATTGTATGAGGGACCACAGGTTCTCTATGGGGTTCAGATCAGGTAAACAAGGGGGCAATGTCATTACTTTTTCATCTTTTAGACCTTTACTGACCAGCCATGCTGTGGAGTAATTGGATGCATGTGATGGAGCATTGTACTGCATGAAAATCATGTTTTGAAGAAATTGTCTTCCAGAAACTGGCAGTAGGTCTGGGAGATTAGCTTCACTCCATCCTCAACACGAAAAGGTCCCACAAGTTCATCTTTGATGATACCAGCCCATACCAGTACCCCACCTCCACTTTGCTGGTCTCTGAGTCGGAGTGGAGCTCTTTTCCCTTTACTGATCCAGCCTCTGGCCCATCCATCTGGCCCATAAAGAGTCACTCTCATTTCATCAGTCCATAAAACCTTTGAAAAATCAGTCTTAAGATATTTCTTGGCCCAGTCTTGACGTTTTATTGTATGTTTTTTATTCAAAGGTGGTCGTTTTTCAGCCTTCCTTACCTTGGCCATGTCCCCCAGTAATGTTGCAGCTCTGAAATATGGCCAAACTGGTGGCAAATAGCATCTTGGCAGCTTCACGCTTGATTTTCCTCAATTCAGAGGCAGTTATTTTGCGCCTTTTTTGCCCAACATGCTTCTTGTGACCCTGTTGGCTATTTGCCATGAAATGCTTGTGTCGCGGGCGGGGAGGAGGGTGCCGGCACCTCGCTCACCCCTTTGCTCGGGTCCGGCTGCTGCTGCTCAGTGGTGGCTCGAGCGGTGGGCCGGATCCCGGGGGTTCTCGAGCGGCGCTCCTCGCCCGTGAGTGAAAGGGGATTGGGTTTTGGGATATAGTCTATTGTCCGTGACGCCACCCACGGTTGTTGTGATTTGTAGCACCACCGCTGCTCAATATGGGGATCCCGGGAGTGGTGATGCGGAGCAGCCGGTTGTTGTGTTGCCCCTCCGTGGGTAGGGGTTGGTGATCCCGGGGCCCAGGGATGGTGTGGAAGGTGCAGGGCCTGGTGGGCGCAGGGACGCGGGGGCAGCGCTGTGCCTTTCGGCACTGTGGTATTCACTCAGCCTGAGACGTTGACACAGTTTTACGGTAAACCACACGGCTGGAAAGACGGTTCCCACGGACGGCTGCACCTGCTCTCCCAGTAGGTAACGGTGATGTCCCTCTGACCTGCACCTAGTGTTTCTGTGTTGGTAGCGATGGGTTCCCACCGGTAACCCGCTCCCCGGCTTAGATATGGGCTGGAGGAGCCCTGCTTTGCCCGCAGACGCTGGCCCCGAGGAACTGGTGCCATGGCGGTGGCGGTGTTCCTCCTTAATGGTTGGACTTTTGCCTTCAGTCGGGACTTGGTTGTTGGGGGATCGACGTCCCCTTCACTGACGGATTTGGCAAATTATGGCGACTCCTAGCCTTGCCGGGGTCCGAGAGGCCCCTGCCCTGGTGCTGACTGTCCTTCGTATACTGCTCCAGACCGCCGGGCCACTACCCATCCGCGGTCCTTCCAGCAACCTCCGAGCAGTCCCCCTCCAGGCAATCACCGCTGTTGCTGACCTTGCTGACACTGTCCTGCACTTAGCCGGACCAACTTCAGGTCTTCCTACGCTCACTTTTACTCCTTTCTTCTTTGCTCCACTACTACTTCACTTTCACTTAGCTCCTCTACCTCTTCCTTCTACTTTCACTTCCCTCACTGTTCACTCAAGCTCTTCCCTGAGCTGACTGACTGGTTCCTCCTGCCTCCAGGGCTGTGTACTCCTTGGTGGGCGGAGCCAACCGCCTGGCCCACCCCCTGGTGTGAACATCAGCCCCTGGAGGAAGGCAACAAGGATTTTAGTAGCTTTGGTGTTCCTAACTGGGATGTAGGGTGTGGTGGTGTGATGAACTGTGACCCCTGGCTTGCCCAGGGCGTCACATTCCCTCTTAGCAAAATGCAGACCGTCCGCGGGCTGCCCGTCCAACACCGGTTTTATTTTCTGTAAATGTATAAAAGGTAACATGTAAAGCATAACATCATCCCACAACGGGAGGCACATTTCTTAAACGTTACTAAACGGTTTTACGGGTACGGTTTCCGCTCTCTCCCACCCAAGCAACCTGGCCCTGATGCTGCCCCTAAAGCCCAGGCAGCACCCCTTGACCCACAGTCCAGCACCAGTTACCCGAGCGGGATCTGTCCTTCCCCTCCAGAGGGTAGCCACCGGTTCCTGTGGTGGCTGGGCCCCAGCCTGCTCTGCTGAGGGCCCTCCCTCCAACCTGTCTCTCCGGAGGCGGCAACTGCGGAAAACGGTACGATAAAACAACATATTTACAAGCCACTTAACGTTTGTGGTTGCCCTGCAAGTTCACGGGCTTGTCCATGGATAGTTCCCATGCAACTTTTCAAACGGTCCCCACGGGGACAACGGTGTCGGCTCCAGCCGGTTCAATCACTGTTAATCAGGTGAAGTACACGGTAATCATTTTCCATTTTCATCATCTGTAAACTTTTTCAAACAAACTTGTAAACACTTTGGTCCCAACGGGGACTGGACAACGGTGCTTCGCTGCCCTACTCAGGTTCTTCTGCTGAGGCGGACCCATCCTCTGCCACCAGCATATCAAACATGCACTGACATGCCTGCTGTGACAGAGGTACCCGGTACCCATTTCCACCGGTACGCGGGGTATGGACAACCACAGGGTCTCCTACATAGCGGGAACGCTCACTTGCCTCTGCAAACTCAACAGCGGACCCGGGGCTGGGGCAGGAGTCGTCATCTCTGGTTCCTGCGTCAGGCGGGTTGCCGCCAGCTGTCGCAGCCTCCTGGCCTCCAGCATCCAGCATTTCAGACCCTTCTGCGGTAGCACGGAGCAGCAGATCAGGCGAGCTTATACTGAGGCGCCCCATAGGTAACGGCAAGGGTGATGCATAGGCCGAGACTAGGCCAGGCCCCTCAGCCACAGCGGCCGGTCCTGGTAGGACATAGGGACGTGGGTCACCAGTCGGTTCTGCTACATCCATTTCCCTTCCGTACATCGGGGCAGTTGTAAGCAGCTCCTCCACCTCGTTGGTCCACTGCTCCATCATCCGGAAGATCTGATCCTGCTGACGCTGGTGGAATTGCATCACCCGGGCCTTCATCCAGGCCATGGTCTCGGGCTCAGGGTCTGGCACAGTCTCTACTGGGACTTCTGGCACCATGCTGTTAAGGGGCTGTGGTCCTCGCGGTTCCCCCTGGTGCACTTCAGGGCCGTCCTGGACGTCTGCAGCCGGCTGGTCCGCCGGAGCGGCTGGGCAGGGTATCGCTACCGGTTGGGCAGGTAGCGGGCCTAATGGCGGGGCGGCAGCAGCTATCACGGGTAGCGGGGAGAGAGGCAGGGTGAGCGGAAGCCGGCCGGGCCCCTCAGCTCCAACGGCCGATCCCTTAGGAATACAGGGGCGTGGGTCGCTTACCCGCTCCTCCAACTCCTCTTCAACCTCGCGCCTCCACATAGCAGCAACCACGTCCGCCATGTCGGTCTCCCACTCCTCCAGGAGGAGTTGCATATGGGCCTGCAGACGATTACTCAGCGGGACGGTCCGGTCCCTCAACCACTTCGCTGTGCCAGGCGCGGGGGCTTCCTCGTTGGGAATTGGGTGGTACATCTCGGCAATCGTGCCTTCCAGGAACTCAGTACTGCTGCAGAGTCCTGGCATCCCTGCTTTTATAGCTGCGCTCACATGCAGCCAGCCGCCATCGCGTCCCCCTTAGCTTCTTTCCGGCCCCTCCTTTATTGGGGCGGAGTTTTGGCCTTCGCGCCTCTGCTACTCGAGAAGACGCTCGAGCGGGAATGTTTCGCGCCAAAGATGGCGACTTCTGGAAATTTTCAGCCGGATACCTCCGACGGTTACAAGGCGCACCTCTACCCAACGGCAGAGTGGTAAGATCCTGTTCGTGATGCCAAATTGTCGCGGGCGGGGAGGAGGGTGCCGGCACCTCGCTCACCCCTCTGCTCGGGTCCGGCTGCTGCTGCTCAGTGGTGGCTCGAGCGGTGGGCCGGATCCCGGGGGTTCTCGAGCGGCACTCCTCGCCCGTGAGTGAAAGGGGATTGGGTTTTGGGATATAGTCTATTGTCCGTGACGCCACCCACGGTTGTGGTGATTTGTAGCACCACCGCTGCTCAATATGGGGATCCCGGGAGTGGTGATGCGGAGCAGCCGGTTGTTGTGTTGCCCCTCCGTGGGTAGGGGTTGGTGATCCCGGGGCCCCGGGATGGTGTGGAAGGTGCAGGGCCTGGTGGGCACAGGGACGCGGGGGCAGCGCTGTGCCTTGTGACACTGTGGTACTCACTCAGCCTGAGACGTTGACACAGTTTTACGGTAAACCACATGGCTGGAAAGACGGTTCCCACGGACGGCTGCACCTGCTCTCCCAGTAGGTAACGGTGATGTCCCTCTGACCTGCACCTAGTGTTTCTGTGTTGGTAGCGATGGGTTCCCACCGGTAACCCGCTCCCCGGCTTGGATATGGGCCGGAGGAGCCCTGCTTTGCCCGCAGACGCTGGCCCCGAGGAACTGGTGCCCTGGCGGTGGCGGTGTTCCTCCTTAATGGTTGGACTTTTGCCTTCAGTCGGGACTTGGTTGTTGGGGGATCGACGTCCCCTTCACTGACGGATTTGGCAAATTATGGCGACTCCTAGCCTTGCCGGGGTCTGAGAGGCCCCTGCCCTGGTGCTGACTGTCCTTCGTATACTGCTCCAGACCGCCGGGCCACTACCCGTCCGCGGTCCTTCCAGCAACCTCCGAGCAGTCCCCCTCCAGACAATCACCGCTGTTGCTGACCTAGCTGACACTGTCCTGCACTTAGCCGGACCAACTTCAGGTCTTCCTACGCTCACTTTTACTCCTTTCTTCTTTGCTCCACTACTACTTCACTTTCACTTAGCTCCTCTACCACTTCCTTCTACTTTCACTTCCCTCACTGTTCACTCAAGCTCTTCCCTGAGCTGACTGACTGGTTCCTCCTGCCTCCAGGGCTGTGTACTCCTCGGTGGGCGGAGCCAACCGCCTGGCCCACCCCCTGGTGTGAACATCAGCCCCTGGAGGAAGGCAACAAGGATTTTAGTAGCTTTGGTGTTCCTAACTGGGATGTAGGGTGTGGTGGTGTGATGACCTGTGACCCCTGGCTTGCCCAGGGCGTCACACTTGATTGTTCAGTGATCATGCTTTAACAGTTTGGCAATTTCAAGGCTGCTGCATCCCTCTGAAAGACATCTCACAATTTTGGACTTTTCAGAGCCCGTCAAATCTCTCTTCTGACCCATTTTGCCAAAGGAAAGGAAGTTGCATAATAATTAAGCACACCTTATATAGGGTGTTGATGTCATTACACCACACCCCTCTTCATTACAGAGATACACGTCCCCTGATATACTTAATTGCTATTTGGGTCTCAAGCCTATACAGCTTGGAGTAGGACAACACGTATAAAAATTATCATGTGATCAAAATACTTAGTTACCTATTAATTCTGCACAACACACAGTGTACATACATGCATACACACATACACTCAGCTTTATATATTATATATATATATATATATATATATATATATATATATATATATATATATATATATATATATATATACAGTACACACTACAGTTCAAAAGTTTGGGGTCACCCAGACAATTTTGTATTTTCCATGAAAGATCATACTTTTATTGATTAAATGAGTTACATAAATGAATATAAAATATAGTCCAGACATTGACTAGGTTAGAAATAATGATTTTTACTTGAATTGATAATTTTCTCCTTCAAAATTTGCTTTCGTCACAGAATGCTCCCTTTGCAGCAATTCCAGCTTTGCAGACCTTTGGCATTCTAGGTGTTAATTTGCTGAGGTAATCTGGTGATATTTCACCACATGCTTCCAGAAGTCCCACCAACAAGTTAGATTGGCTTGATGGGCACTTTTCGCTACCATACGGTCAAGCTGCTCCCACAACAGCTCAATAGGGTTGAGATCTGGTGACTGGGCTGGTCACTCCATTACATATAGAATACCAGTTACCTGCTTCTTCCCTAAATAGTTAATGCATAATTTGGAGGTGTGCTTTGGGTCATTGTCCTGTTGTATGATGAAATTGGCTCCAGTCAAGCGCTGTCCACAGGTTATGGCATTGCGTTGCAAAATGTACTGATAGCCTTCCTTATCCAAAATCCCTTTTACCTTGTACAAATCTCCCACTTTACCAGCACCAAAGCAACCCCAGACCATCACATTACCTCCACCATGCTTGACAGATGGCGTCAGGCACTCTTTCAGCATCTTTTCAATAGTTCTGTGTCTCACAAATTTTCTTCTGTGTGATCTAAACACCTCAAACTTCGATTCGTCTGTCCATAACACTTTTTTCCAATCTTCCTCTGTCCAATGTCTGTGTTATTTTGCCTATATTAATCTTTTCCTTTTATTAGTCAGTCTCAGATATGGATTTTTCTTTGCCATTCTGTCCCGAAGATCAGCATCCCAGAGTCACCTCTTCACTGTAGATGTTGACGCTGGTGTTTTACGGGCACTATTTAATGAAGCTGCCAGTCGCCAGCTGAAGACCTGTGAGGCGTCGATTTCTCTAGAGACTCTAATGTACTTTTCTTGTTGCTCAGTTGTGCAGCGGGATCTCAAACTTCTCTTTTTACTCTAGTTAAAGCCTGTTTGTCCTCTCCTCTGAAGGGAATCGTACACGCTGTTGCAGAAAATCTTCAGTTTCTCGGCAACTTCTTGTGTAGCACCCAGGAGGCAGGGGTATCGGGCATTGGGAATCTCGTACCTGAGTAACTTGTCACCAGGCTGGTGTGATGATCTGGGATGTCGTGGTGGCCTGCCTAGCTTCGTGCACCAAGGTGTACACCAATAAGGAGGGAAGATGATGGGGATAGTAGTAGGGTGAATGCGTGACATCACCTGTGGTATGCAGCCAGGCAATTAACCGCCGCTGCTATCGCTGTCCTCTGGGCCGGATGGTAGTAGCAGCCAAAGATGGTATTGCTCCCCACAGGTGGCGCGTGCCCCGGGGAGGATGATGAGGGGAGTAGTGATGGCTTTTAGCGCCGAGGCATGGGGCGGCGGCGCCAGTAATAAGAGTCCAAGCCGCTTGCTGCAGTTCCAGGTGTCTTTACTCACAGTTCATGCTGCTCGTCCAGGTAGTACTGGTCACCCATTGTGATGATAAGTTAGGAGAAGCTGCTGGTGTTGTGTCCCAGAACTGATGTCCTGGGTAGACTGACTAGTGATTTTGTAAGTTTGCTCCTATTTCTACCGCAAATGGAACCCGCCCCCCAGGCGGTTGTCCTAGTGACCGGGGCAGTCCCAAGCTCTGTGTTGGCCATCCACCTGCCTACCCTAGTCCAGCTCCCGAGAGAGGGAACGCTGTGCTGTATGTAAAGTGTGAATGTGGAACACCGGTGATTTACCCCCTCTTTACCCAAGGTGAATACTGCAGCTTAAATGAGCTGCAATACTCTGTGGTGACTTTAGTCTCAGGTGCATCACACTTGCATGGAATATCCTTAATTTCTAAGAACAAGAATAGACTGTCGAGTTTCACATTAAAGTTCTTTTTCTCTGGCCATTTTGAGAGTTTAATGGAACCAACAAATGTAATGCTCCAGGTTTTCAACTAGCTCAAAGGAAGGTCAGTTTTATAGCTTCTGTAATCAGCAAAACTGTTTTCAGCTGTGCTAAGATACTTGCACAAAGGTTTTTAAGGGATTTCTAAATATCCATTAGCCTTCTAACATAGTTAGCAAACACAGTGTGTACCATTAGAACACTGGTTGTTGGAAATGGGCCTCTATACACGTATGTAGATATTGCATTAAAAAACAGACATTTGAAGCTAGAATAGTCATTTACAACATTAACAATGTATAGAGTATATTTCTGTTTAATTTAACCTCATAACGATGGCCGTACGACTTAAAGCGGCGTCAAAACAGGGTACTTATTCTGTTCCGCCGCTTTAAAGCGGCGGCCCGAAAAAACCCTGTAGCGCCCCCCAGTGACCAAAAATCTCGGGGGTTTCAGCTACCGGGGGTAGCTGAGACCCCCCAGATTATGAATCGGGGTGTTTTTTTTGGACCCCGATAATGTGATCGCCGGTATACACCGTATACCGATGGTCACATAAAAAAAAAAGAAATGACCAGTAAAACTGATTTCTTTTTCATCTGACATGATCAAACAGACCTTCCCGAGCCTCAGCATGTCAATTTATGCTGCGGAGACAAGAGTGTTCTCTGCAGGTAGCATAGAGCTCCACAGCGGTCTGAACCCAAATCGTGGGCATGGGCAGCTGCGTTCTCCCGTGGACAACACTCACATTTCTGCAGGAGGCTGACACTGTGTACTAGACGCCGTGTCGCTGGATCATGGCCACATAGCCTAAAAGTGAGACATTTGTTGCTACAGCAACATTTTTGTGAAGTACCTGTGGATTCAAAATGCTTACTATACTCCTGAATAAAATCCAGTTTCCAAAATGGGGTCACTTGTGGGGGGTTTCTGCTGTATAGGTACCCAAGGGGCCCTGCAAATGTGACATGGTGCCCGCAATTTATTTCAACTTTTCCAGAATTCAAATGGTGCTCCTTCCATTCCAAGCCCTCCCATTTATCCAAACAGAGGTTTTTGGCCACATGTGGGGTATCCCTGTGCTCATAAGACATTGAATAACAACCTGTTGGGTCCACGGTTTGTTGTTGTCTCTTGAAAAAGTAAGAAATTTGATGCTGAAGCAACATTTTTGTGAAAAAAATGAAAATTTTCAATATGGCAACCTAAGCTTATCAAATTCTGTGAAGTACTCGTGGATTCAAACTGCTCACTATACACCTAGATAAAAGCCTTGAGGTATCTTGTTTCCAGAATGGAGTCACTTGTGGGGGACCGCCACTGTTTAGGCACCTCAGGGGCTCTCCAAATGCAACCTGGCGTCCGCTATTGATTCCAGCCAATTTTGCAGTCAAATGGCACTCCTTCGCTTCCGAGCCCTGCCATGCGCCCAAACAGTTGATTTCCACCACATATAAGGTATCGCCAAACTCAGGAGAAATTGCACAATAAATGTTATGCTGAATTTTTTCCTTTTACTCTTGTAAAAAAAAAGCTACCTGGTTGAAATAACAATTTTGTGGTAAAATTCTATTTTTTTTTTCATGGCTCAACGTTATAAAATTCTGTGAAGCACCTGGGGGTTCAGGGTACTCACCAAACATCTAGATAAATTCCTTGAGGGGCCTAGTTTCCAAAATGGGGTCACTTGTGTGGGGTTTCTGCTGTTTAGGTACCTTAGGGGTCCTCCAAATGTGACATGGTGCCCACAATCTTTTTCAGCCAAATTTCCTTTCCAAAATTCAAATATTGCTCCTTTCGTTCCAAGCCCTCCCATTTGTCCAAACAAAGGTTTCAGACCACATGTGAGGTATCACCGCGCCCATAAAAAAGTGGTTAACAAACCTTGAGGTCAAATTTTTGGAATTACCTCTTGAAAAGGTGAGAAAATTGATGCTAAAGCAACATTTTTGAGAAAATTATTAAAATTTTCAATATGACAACGTAACGTTAACAAAATCTGTGAAGTACCTGTGGATCTAAAATGCTCACTATACCCCTAGATAGAAGCCTTGAGGGGTCTAGTTTCCAAAATGGTGTCACTTGTGAGGGGTTTCTGCTGTTTAGGTACCTTAGCGGACCTGTAAATGCAACATGGTGCCCGCAATCTATTTCAGCCAAATTTGCTTTCCAAAATTCAAATAGTGCTCCTTCTGTTCCAAGCCCTCCCATTTGTCCAAACAGAGGCTTCTGACCACATGTGGGGTATCAGCGCACTCATAAGAAAGTGGGGAACAAGTTTTGGGGTCCATTTTGTTGTGTTATTTCTTCTAAAAGTGAATAAATTTGGGTTAGAGCAACATTTTTAGGTAAAATTTAATTTTTGCTTTTTTTCATTCTACATTGCTTTTGTTCATGTGAAGCACCTGAAGGGTTAATAAACTTCTTGAATGTGATTTTGAGTACTTTGGGGGGTGCAGTTTTTAGAATGGTGTCACTTTTGGGTATTTTCTGTCATCTAGGCCTATTGAAGTCACTTCAAATGTGATGTGGTCCCTAAAAAAATGGTTTTGTAAATTTGATGTAAAAATGAGAAATCGCTGATAAACTTTGAACCCCTCTAACTTCCTAACAAAAAAAAATTTTGTTTCCAAAATTGTGCTGATGTAAAGTAGACAAGTGGGAAATGTTATTTATTAACTATTTTGTGTCACAGAAATCTCTGGTTTAACGGTATAAAAATTCAAAAGTTGAAAATTGCTAAATTTTCAAAATTTTTGCCAATATTCAATTTTCTTTCATAAATAAACGCAAAAAATATTGTCCTAAATTTGGTACTAACATGAAGTCCAATATGTGACGAAAAAACAGTCTCAGAATCACCGGGATCCGTTGAAGCGTTCCAGAGTTATAACCTCATGAAGTGACACTGGTCAGAAGTGCAAAATTTGGTCTGGTCATTAAGGTGAAAATTAGCTCCGTTACTAAGGGGTTAATATTAGCGTCATTGAAAAAAATGTGTTTTTCTTTCAAATATAAGGAAATATCTAAGTGACCCAAAACTTTTGAACTGGAGTATATATATATATATATATATATATATATATATATATATATATATTATATATTGTGAGGTTGCACCACGCAACCTGGGGGTTCCACTCGCTTGCAACGGTGCAAGGTAGTTTCAGCAACACAGATACACAGTCTCTTTATAAAAATTCCGGCAGTTTATTTAAAACACTCCCAGCATAAACTGCTCTTAAACATAAACAATCCATGTACCATGGGCTTCAAGTCCATTACAAGTGTGGTGCCCCTGAGTACATCAGGGTGCAACATGGGACTGCATCCTTACCCAGGGTGCAGGGCCTACCCCCCATGGTTCGAGGTTCCTAAGAAACCGGTGTCACTACCAACAGCACCACAAATTCCAATCAACACCTCACATCATGACCTGTCAGACACACCAGTGGGTTGGTCTAGATGGAAAAGGGCCATCCACCTTGGGGGGTCAGACAGACTGGTGGGAGGGAAGTGAGTCAGTTCAGTGGGGAGTTGAGTAGTGAGAGACCTCAAAGAGAGAGGAGCTGGAGAGACTAATCTCCCGGGGAGCTATACCGTGGTTGGGTCGCAGACGGTGGTCCGGGACCAGAGGAGTGGCAGTGACATTGGAAAGGGTGCGACGGACATAGTCTAGGAGGACTATCGGCACCATCAAGCCCAAAAGAAATTGACCGGTACAGAGCACGACGGCGTACAGGACTCTAGGTCAAGAGCCCATTCAACGTCCTGACAATTGACCTGCCAAGAAAGGACACCTTCAAGGATCTTTCCATAGAGCTCAGAGATTGGGGCCATCAGCACAAGGTGAGGGACATGGTTTTCCAGCCAAAAGCAGCCAAGTGTCATCTCACAAGAGCACAGCTACACTTCACAAAGGTAGCGGGCCCTAACAGCTTCAAGCCGAGGGGCCACAGACAGACAACTAAATTGTGCACGGAGGTGGGCTCCGGACTATCAAGTGGCACCGGTGGGAGCGGACACCTGGACGGGCTCCCCCGTTGTGACTGTGGCACACAGAGGACTTGGTTTACTTGCAGCGTGTGTGTCTACTTCTACTAGTATCTGCCCCGATACTCGTTATAGCAGAGGCAATACTCCTATTACTGCAACCCACAGGTGGCGTCACGAACTTCTCCCCTGTAAATACCCCTTTCACGGATCAAAGTGTTCACCAACCCGGGTCCGGACCCTCTCGAGCCACCACTATCCCGGACCCAAGCAGCCCGACCAACACCGGGGCGAACACAAGTCAATAGTGGAAGTTTAGCAACATTCCCCACTCTCTGGCTCCTGCCAGCGTACACCACTAGCCGAGGTTCCTTCCCAGCACCCAGGGCCCTCTGCAGACCCCTGTCTGTCTCTCCTCCAGGAGATGTTCGGCACTGCAGCCACAGTCCCAACCAGCCTGGCTGCAGTCACCTTCCAGTCTCAACCCAGACTGAATTCCTCCTGTGCACAATCTCCATGTGCCCTACACTCTCTGACAGTCTAGAGCTAGTCTCCCCTAGACTGCTCTAGACTGAATTTCAGATCCCTGGGTTCACCCTCCACACAGGCTGACACCCAGAGCTCCTTGCTCTGCTCTCACACTCTGCAGCACACACACTGCACCTGTCTCAGAAACACAGGATTGATTTAACCCTTGGAGCCACACCCACAGGTGGAAAGGAGTGTTTAATCAGCCTCACACACCCTTCCATGACTCTGCATGTAATGCAATCCTATGGCACCACAGGTCCCAGCCAACTTCACATTGTGCACCAATGCTTCTTCAAAACATACCGGCCATTTACAATGCTGCCGGTTGATGCCTCACTATATATATATATATATATAAAAAGATATATATATATATATATATATATATATATATATATATATATATATATATATATATATATATATATATATATATATAAAGATATATATATATGCACTGTATATACATATATATGTGTATATATATATATATATATATATACAAATCACACACTGTATACGGCAGGAAAGATAAGTATTGTACACGTGCTCGCATACATTCAGTGATGTGTAATAATAATAATAAGAAGAAGAAATGACACAGAGAAAAAATATTGAAAACATAAAGAAAGAGAGGTGCAAAAAGCCATGGAAGATCATGACACCAGCTGAAATCTATCCACAATTAGAAAGCAATCCTGTCACTTGAAAGGTAATATCAGCTGGTTCAAATGAGGGCCTATGAAAAGGTGTCACAGAGGAAACATCTCATGATAGGTAAACTAGTGAGCTGTTTCAAAACCTTCACAAACTATTTGTTTAAAAACATACTGATGACATATCTTTACAGAAGAAGTTCTAAACTACTGAATGTTCCAGTGGCCATTGTTATGGAGATGATCTGGAAGTAGAAAGACTATCATTTCCCCATAAACCAGCGACGGCTGGGTGCTCCCCTCAAGATTTCAGACAGAGGAGTGAAAAGAATTATTACTAGTGATGAGCGAGCATGCTTGTAACTACTCGGTACTCGCACGAGTATCGCTGTACTCGGGCTGCTCGGCGGGGACCGAGTAATCTCGCGATACTCGTGCTGTACTCGTGGTCTTCATTTCTGCATGTTGGCGCTCTTTTGAGAGCCAGCCCTCATGCAGGGATTGGCTGGCAGACCACTGCAATGCCACAGCCCTGTTAGTTGTGGAATTGCAGTGATTGGCCGGCCTGCACAGCGTGACCGAGCCTTTATACCGGCCGGCGCGCTGTGCTCTGCTCACAGCTATCCAGACAGTCAGTGCAGGGAGAGTGTCGCTGATTCAGGGAAAGCTTTGCGGCCCTTTATAGCTTTTTCAGTTGCAGGGCTGCAAACAGTGTGACCAAAAGTCCTTCTCAGGACTATTCTAGTTGTATACAGGCAGGCAGGGTATAGCCAGGTCGGAGTACAGTAGCAGAGTCCTTCTCAGGACTATTGTTGCTATATACAGGCAGGGTATAGCCAGGTCTGAATACAGGCTAGTGACCAGAAGAGTCCTTGTCAGGACTATTGTACCAGTATACAGGCAGGCAGGCAGGCAGGGTAGTGGTGACCGTATACCAGCCTTCATCATATCTGGGGCTGGTGTACACAGTGTAAAACAGTCCAGATAGTGTCTGACTTGTCTGTAATTGTCGCTCCCCAAAAAAACCTGTTAGGTTCTTATTGCGTCCGTGCTTGGTTTTTAAAACCGCATGTGTGTGCCTGTTGGTGGCAGCGTACAGGTGCACTTGTGTGCAATTTCCACAAACTTTGATATAACGCACAAGTAGTGAATATACACGTCAGCAGTGCACAGCATTGCAAAATGCGCAAGGGCATTGGCAAGGAACAAGGAAGTGGACGTGATGGTGGTGCAGGCAGAGGCCGAGGTCGTGGGCAAGCTCTAATTTCGCCACAACAAAGGGCCACATCTAGTCGCTCGCACGTCCTGTCCCAAATTCTTGGGGACCGCAGCAGTACACCGCTCTTGAACCAAGACCAGTGTCAACAGGTTGTTAGTTGGATAGCAGATAATGCTTCCAGTCAGATTGGCACCACCACAAACACTCTGTCTTCCACACGGTCAAGTGTCAGTAGCCGTGATACTGCACCGCACATTTCTGAACCTGATCCTCCTTCCTACCACCAGGCTGAGTACACGTCCTCCTCGGACATTAATGATCCCACACTTGGACACTCGGAAGAGCTGTTCACGTTTCCATTCACACATTCTGGCCTCTCGCCAGCTCATATTGAAGTGGGTCATGAGGAGATCGTCTGTACAGATGGCCAAATATTTGAGCAGCCACGTTCTCACGAAGTTGGCAACGTGTCTCAACAAGTGGTGGACGATGATGAGACACAATTGTCAGGAAGTCAGGAGGAGGAGCAGGGTGCGGAAGAGGAAGACGACGTGGTGGATGATCCAGTAACTGACCCAACCTGGCAGGAGGATATGCAGAGCGAGGACAGCAGTGCACAGGGGGAGGGAGGCGTAGCATCACAACAGGCAGTAAGAAGCAGGGTGGTGGCCCCAGGCAGAAGTCAGGCAACCGTTCCCCGGAACAACACGACGACACAAGGTGCCTGTACAAATGTTAGGTCTTCCCGAGTCTGGCAGTTTTTTAAGTTGGATCCAGATGATTCAAAAAAGGCCATTTGCAACACCTGCCGTGCCAGCATCAGCAGGGGTACCAAAACTAGAAGCCTGACCACCACCAGCATGATCAGGCACATGTCAGCCAAGCACCCGACTTTGTGGGAAGTACAACAGAGTCGAGGAGCAGTGCTTGCTGATGTCACTGCTACGTCTTCGCTGGTTGTGCATGCGAGCCAATCCCCTGTCCATGCTGCCTGCGAACAAGCCTCCTCCACTCCTGCACCTGCAGTTGCCTACGCAGAAAGAACACCATCATCAAGCACGTCCTTGTCCCAGCGCAGCGTTCAGTTATCCATTCAGCAAACCTTTGAACGCAGGCGCAAATACACTGCCAACACCCCACATGCCACAGTTCTAAATGCTAACATTTCGCGACTGCTTGCGCTGGAAATGTTGCCTTTTAGGCTGGTGGAGACAGAAGCATTCCGTGACCTGATGGCGGCAGCTGTCCCACGTTACTCGGTCCCCAGCCGCCACTATTTCTCCCGGTGTGCCGTCCCCGCGTTGCATAACCACGTGTCACAAAACATCACACGTGACCTGAACAACGCTGTTTCACCCAAGGTCCACCTAACCACAGACACGTGGACAAGTGCTTGTGGGCAAGGCCGCTACATCTCGTTGACGGCACACTGGGTTAATATTGTGGAAGCTGGGATCCAGTCTGAGCGAGGGACGGAACACGTCCTTCCCACACCAAGGTTTGCAGGCCCTACCTCAGTCAGTGTTTCACCCACACTCTACAGCTCCGGAATGTCATGCTCTTCAGCCTCCTCCTCCTCCTGCGCATCCTCATCCACTGTACCCTCCACACCAGTCACAAGCTGGAAGCACTGCAGCACTGCCTCGGCGAAGCGGCAACAGGCTGTGCTGAAGCTAATCTGCATAGGTGACAAACCCCACAATGCAGAAGAGCTGTGGTCAGCTCTCAAACAGCAGGCAGATCACTGGCTCACACCTCTGAACCTAAAGCCAGGAAAGGTCGTGTGTGACAATGGCCGGAACCTGGTGGCGGCTTTGAGGCGAGGCCAGCTGACACATGTTCCATGCGTGGCCCATGTGCTCAACCTCGTGGTTCAGCGGTTTCTAAAGTCATACCCAGAGCTGTCTGATCTGCTGGTAAAAGTTCGCCGCCTGTCTGCACATTTTCGAAAGTCACCTACTGCTTCAGCCGGCCTTGCCGGCTTTCAGCGCAGTTTGCATCTTCCGGCTCACAGACTGGTGTGTGATGTCCCCACGCGTTGGAATTCAACTCTGCACATGTTGGTCAGGATATGTGAGCAGAAGAGGGCAGTTGTTGAGTACCTGCATCACCTAAGCCGTCGGGAAATGGGTCAAACTCCACACATAACACCTGAGGAGTGGAGATGGATGTCAGACCTATGTACCATCCTCCAAAACTTTGAGGACTCAACCAAGATGGTGAGTGGTGATGACGCCATTATTAGCGTCACCATACCGCTACTCTGCCTTCTAAAACGGTCTCTGCTGAAAAACAAACATGATGCATTGCAGGCGGAGCGCGATGAGTTGCAGCAAGAAACAGTAGTGGGTGTGGGTGATGATAACACACAGTCCAGCCTCGTCTCATCACAACGTGCAGTGGAGGACTATGACGAGGAGGAGGATGAAGACATGGAGCAACTCTCCGGCCAAATTGAGGATATGACATGCACACCAGTCATATCCTCGGTTCAGCGTGGCTGGCCAGAGGACAGGGTAGATGAGGAGGAGGAGGAGGAGGAGGACAGCATGTTCAGTCATCTTGTTGGTCAGGCTACTGAAGTCCTGGCTGTTAAGAGTCTGGCGCACATGGCTGACTTTATGGTAAGCTGCCTGTCTCGTGACCCTCGCGTTAAGAACATCTTGGCCGACAATCATTACTGGTTGGTAACACTGTTAGACCCACGCTACAAGGAGAACTTTTTGTCTCTTATTCCCGTGGAGGAGAGGTCAACCAAAATGCAGCAGTTCCGGAAGGCCATAGTCACGGAAGTAGGCAAAGCATTCCCCTCACAAAACGCTAGCGGCATAGGTCAGGAATCAGTGGACAACCGAGGCGTACAGCCGAGAGAGGCACAAGTCCAATCCGCCAGAGGTAGGGGAACAGTCTTTAAGATGTGGGACAGTTTTCTCAGCCCCTCACGTACCACAGCCCCTGAGGTGCGGGGTAGTGCCACAAGAAATCCTAAGTTTGCCCAGATGCTGAAGGAGTACCTTGCAGATCGAACAACTGTACTCCGACATTCCTCTGTGCTTTACAATTATTGAGTATCCAAGCTGGACACGTGGCATGAATTGGCTCTCTACGCCTTGGAAGTCCTGGCCTGCCCTGCCGCTAGCGTTTTGTCAGAGCGTGTTTTTAGTGCCGCAGGTGGAATCATTACAGATAAACGCACCCGCCTGTCAACTGAAAATGCTGACAGGCTGACTCTGATCAAGATGAACAAGGGTTGGATTGGGCCAGACTTCACCACACCACCAGCAAATGAGAGCGGAATTTAAAGTTTGCCATGTACCTCCACTCACCCATGGGTACACACTTCTGGACTTTGGATAATCGCTGGACTGCTCCTCCTTCTCCTCATGCGCCACCATGATGATGACCGTTACAAATTGCAATACTTAGGCCTTTGTTTCAGGTATACCCCCAGTGGTAAATTTTTTCGCCCATTCTTTGCAGAATGGACATTACAACGACAGGAGACCCGCTCCTTTGCAATGGGAACAATGTTTTGAGGCCCTCATGCACGTCTCTACCCAGGGACAACGTGGAGCCTCCCAATTTTTGGCTGCCCTGCCTAAGGGCTATACTATAATACACCCACTTCCTGACAATGGACACTTAATGTTTTGAGGCCCTCATGCACGTCTCTACCCAGGGACAACGTGGAGCCTCCCAATTTTTGGCTGCCCTGCCTAAGGGCTATACTATAATACACCCACTTCCTGACAATGGACACTTAATGTTTTGAAACCCTCATGCACGTCTCTACCCAGGGACAACGTGGAGCCTCCCAATTTTTGGCTGCCCTGCCTAAGGGCTATACTATAATACACCCACTTCTTGACAATGGACACTTAATGTTTTGAGGCCCTCATGCACGTCTCTACCCAGGGACAACGTGGAGCCTCCAATTTTTGGCTGCCCTGCCTAAGGGCTATACTATAATACACCCACTTCCTGACAATGGACACTTAATGTTTTGAGGCCCTCATGCACGTCTCTACCCAGGGACAACGTGGAGCCTCCCAATTTTTGGCTGCCCTGCCTAAGGGCTATACTACAATAGACCCACTACCTTCCAATGGGCACTTCAGGTTTACAGGCCCTCATGCACGTCTCTATCCAGGGACAACGTGGAGCCTCCCAATTTTTGGCTGCCCTGCCTAAGGGCTATACTACAATAGACCCACTTCCTTACAATGGGCACTTCAGGTTTACAGGCCATCATGCACGACTCTATCCAGGGACAATGTGGAGCCTCCCAATTTTTGGCTGCCCTGCCTAAGGGCTATACTATAATACACCCACTTCCTGACAATGGACACTTAGTGTTTTGAGGCCCTCATGCACGTCTCTACCCAGGGACAACGTGGAGCCTCCCAATTTTTGGCTGCCCTGCCTAAGGGCTATACTACAATAGACCCACTTCCTTCCAATGGGCACTTCAGGTTTACAGGCCCTCATGCACGTCTCTATCCAGGGACAACGTGGAGCCTCCCAATTTTTGGCTGCCCTGCCTAAGGGCTATACTACAATAGACCCACTTCCTTACAATGTGCACTTCAGGTTTACAGGCCATCATGCACGTCTCTATCCAGGGACAATGTGGAGCCTCCCAATTTTTGGCTGCCCTGCCTAAGGGCTATACTATAATACACCCACTTCCTGACAATGGACACTTAATGTTTTGAGGCCCTCATGCACGTCTCTACCCAGGGACAACGTGGAGCCTCCCAATTTTTGGCTGCCCTGCCTAAGGGCTATACTATAATACACCCACTTCCTGACAATGGACACTTAATGTTTTGAGGCCCTCATGCACGTCTCTACCCAGGGACAACGTGGAGCCTCCCAATTTTTGGCTGCCCTGCCTAAGGGCTATACTACAATAGACCCACTTCCTTCCAATGGGCACTTCAGGTTTACAGGCCCTCATGCACGTCTCTATCCAGGGACAACGTGGAGCCTCCCAATTTTTGGCTGCCCTGCCTAAGGGCTATACTACAATAGACCCACTTCCTTACAATGTGCACTTCAGGTTTACAGGCCCTCATGCACGTCTCTATCCAGGGACAACGTGGAGCCTCCCAATTTTTGGCTGCCCTGCCTAAGGGCTATACTACAATAGACCCACTTCCTTACAATGGGCACTTCAGGTTTACAGGCCATCATGCACGTCTCTATCCAGGGACAATGTGGAGCCTCCCAATTTTTGGCTGCCCTGCCTAAGGGCTATACTATAATACACCCACTTCCTGACAATGGACACTTAATGTTTTGAGGCCCTCATGCACGTCTCTACCCAGTGACAACGTGGAGCCTCCCAATTTTTGGCTGCCCTGCCTAAGGGCTATACTACAATAAACCCACTTCCTTCCAATGGGCACTTCAGGTTTACAGGCCCTCATGCACGTCTTTATCCAGGGACAACGTGGAGCCTCCCAATTTTTGGCTGCCCTGCCTAAGGGCTATACTACAATAGACCCACTTCCTTACAATGGGCACTTCAGGTTTACAGGCCCTCATGCACGTCTCTACCCAGGGACAACGTGGAGCCTCCCAATTTTTGGCTGCCCTGCCTAAGGGCTATACTATAATACACCCACTTCCTGACAATGGACACTTAATGTTTTGAGGCCCTCATGCACGTCTCTACCCAGGGACAACGTGGAGCCTCCCAATTTTTGGCTGCCCTGCCTAAGGGCTATACTACAATAGACCCACTTCCTTCCAAAGGGCACTTCAGGTTTACAGGCCCTCATGCACGTCTCTATCCAGGGACAACGTGGAGCCTCCCAATTTTTGGCTGCCCTGCCTAAGGGCTATACTACAATAGACCCACTTCCTGACAATGGGCACTTCAGGTTTACAGGCCATCATGCATGTCTCTATCCAGGGACAATGTGTAGCCTCCCAATTTTTGGCTGCCCTGCCTAAGGGCTATACTATAATACACCCACTTCCTGACAATGGACACTTAATGTTTTGAGGCCCTCATGCACGTCTCTACCCAGGGACAACGTGGAGCCTCCCAATTTTTGGCTGCCCTGCCTAAGGGCTATACTATAATACACCCACTTCCTGACAATGGACACTCAATGTTTTGAGGCCCTCATGCACGTCTCTACCCAGGGACAACGTGGAGCCTCCCAATTTTTGGCTGCCCTGCCTAAGGGCTATACTACAATAGACCCACTTCCTTCCAATGGGCACTTCAGGTTTACAGGCCCTCATGCACGTCTCTATCCAGGAACAACGTGGAGCCTCCCAATTTTTGGCTGCCCTGCCTAAGGGCTATACTACAATAGACCCACTTCCTTACAATGGGCACTTCAGGTTTACAGGTCATCATGCACGTCTCTATCCAGGGACAATGTGGAGCCTCCCAATTTTTGGCTGCCCTGCCTAAGGGCTATACTACAATAGACCCACTTCCTTACAATGGGCACTTCAGGTTTACAGGCCCTCATGCACGTCTGTATGCAGGGGCATTGGTGAACCTCACAATTTTGGACTGCCCTGGCAAAGGAAAATACTACAAAGACTCACTTCCTCAAAATGGGCACATTAGACTCAGAGGCCTTTATGTACGTCTCTTCTCAGGGACATCGGAGTGCCACACAATGTTTTCACGTAAAATCTTTCATGTATTAATCTCAAAAAGTAACATACACCAGCTCTATCTCACTATTGGGTATGTGCCCTTAACATTTCCGCCATGAAAAATCATTTTGGGGTCATTTTGGAAGGTTTTCTGGTGAGTCCGTAAAAATGGCGTAAAACGCGGACAAAATTGTTCACAGCTGTGACTTTTCAGTGATAAATGCTTCAAGGGGTCTTCCCCATGCTGTTGCCATGTCATTTGAGCACTCTTCTGAGACTTTTGTGACATTTTTAGGGTTTCTCCATGCTGCCGGGGGGTCATTTCACAAAAATACTCGGGTCTCCCATAGGATAACATTGGGCTCGTTGCTCGGGCCGAGTACACGAGTATCTTGGGAGGCTCGGGCCGAGCTTCGAGCACCCGAGCTTTTTAGTACTCGCTCATCACTAATTATTACAAGAGTTGTTCAAGAGCCAATAACTCCCTTTGAAGAGCTATAGAAAGACAGGTACAATTGTTTCAAAGAAAACAGTAAGTAATTGTCATGTGGTGCTCAGATTTGCGCTTGCTGAGTGTCATGCTGACATCAGACTCTATTTACACCACAAAGTCTGGCAAACAACCTGAAGTCTCTTAGTTGGTTAGCCTACTGGGTCATCGGCTGTTTTTACCTTCACTTTTCTCCAGTTCAGCAGGAGTTAATTCCTGCTTACTTTGTGAATTGCTGTTAGGAGCTCAGGCTGCTTTGACCACTCACAGCAGGGCTGGCTCCAGGTTTTTGTAGGCCCCGGGCGGAAGAGTCCCAGTGGGCCCCATCCACATACAGACACACACATACATATACATATTAAAGACAAACTCACAAAAATACATATAAACAGACAAATCTAGGTACACATCATACATGCGTACAGACAGACACACAGAGCTCTGCTGCATACATGCAGACAGACACACACAGCTCTGCTGCATATATACAGACACACACAGCTCTGCTGCATACATACAGACACACAGCTCTGTTGCATACATACAGACAGACACACTGCTCTATTGTTTAGAGACAGACACACACACACACACACATACACACACACACACACTGCTCTGTTGCATACAGACAGACACACACACACTGCTCTGCTGCATACATACATACAGACACACACTGCTACAGACAGACACACACTGCTCTGCTGCATACATACAGACAGACACACTGCTCTGCTGCAAAACATACAGACACACAAACACTGCTCTACTGCATGCATACAGACAGACACACACACACACACTGCTCTGCTGCATACAGACAGACACACACTGCTCTGCTGCATACATACAGACACACACACTGCTCTGCTGCATACATACATACAGACACACACACTGCTACAGACAGACAGACACACAGCTCTGCTGCTTACAGTCACACACACACACACACACACACACACACTGCTGCATACATACATACAGACAGACACACACATACTGCTCTGCTGCATACATACATATAAACAGACACACACATGCTGCTCTGCTGCATACATATACACAGACCGACACACACATACTGCTCTACTGCATACATACAGACAAACAAACAATGCTCTACTGCATACATACAGACAGACACACACACACACATACACACACACTGCTCTGCTGCATACAGACAGACACACACACTGCTCTGCTACATACATACATACAGACACACACTGCTCTGCTGCATACATACAGACAGACACACACACCTCTGCTGCATACAGACAGACACACACACTGCTCTGCTGCATACATACATACAGACACACACACTGCTCTGCTGCATACATACAGACAGACACACACACTGCTCTGCTGCATACATACATACAGACACTTGCACACTGCTCTGCTGCATACATAAATACAGACACACACTGCTACAGACAGACACACACACTGCACTGCTGCATACAGACAGACACACACACTGCTGCATACATACATACAGACAGACACACACATACTGCTCTGCTGCATACATACATATAAACAGACACACACATACTGCTCTGCTGCATACATACATACAGACAAACAAACACATACTGCTCTGCTGCATACATACAGACACACACTGCTCTGCTGCATACATACATACAGACACACACATACTGCTCTGCTGCATACATACATATAGACAGACACACACATACTGCTCTGCTGCATACATACAGACACACAAACACTGCTCCACTGCACACATACAGACAGACACACACACACATACACTGTTACGTCCCCGGCGGAGTCTGCTCCATCAACTTCTGCTTTGATCGCCAGGCGACGCCGTGTTCCTGCCGTGGATGGTGCTGGTGATGGGAGAGGAGTCGATGCCAGTGGCACCGGTGGCACAGGCTTCGATCATCCACTGGGCTGGGTTAGCTTTGGATTTGCAGTACCGCTGGCTGACTGTGGGTGGCATGTGTCTTCCAGCTGAAGTTGCCAGCGTTCAGCTACACCCTTCTTATTCCCCCTCCTGTCACATGACCACTGCCAGAGATAGTTCTGATTTTCCTGGCTACTGTTACGTCCTATTCTGTTTGATTCCTGTGTGTTGACTTATGCGTGTTTTCTGACTACCCTCCTGCCTACTGTTTTTGTACCTCGCTGCCCAATCCGGATTTGACCTCTGCTACGTTTGCTGACTACGTCATTGCCTGCCGATTCAGTCCCTGTTCCGCAATTCCTTGTTTGAACCTGCCTGACTACTACTCTCATCGGACTGCAGCCTTCCACAGGTAGTGATCTGCAGGGCCCTGTGTAATTCCAAATCCCTGTATAAGGGGTTAAAGGGTTTCAGGGTTCAGGGGGTCCTGCTTGGTGAGTGGCTTCCCTCTAGCCTCCCTTTTTCAGCCCATCTGAGTCTGTGGATCCAGGCAGGTGTTGCACACACACTGCTCTGCTGCATACAGACACACACTGTTCTGCTGCATACATACATACAGACACACACTGTTACAGGCAGACACACACACTGCTCTGCTGCATACATACAGACAGACACACACTGCTCTGCTGCATACAGACAGACACACATACACACACTGCTGCATACATACATACAGACACACACATACTGCTCTGCTGCATACATACATACATATAGACAGACAGACACACATTGCTCTGCTGCATACATACATACACACACATACTGCTCTGTTGCATACAGACAGACCCACACACTGCTCTGCTGCATACATAATGAAGGTTTCAGCTCCCCCATATGAAGTCTCCAAGGCAAGGATGGATGCCCGCAGTCCCCCGGACAGGCCGGTCCGTGATTCAGAGTAGATATGGAAGGAATAAGGGTTTGGGACTCAGTACCAATGCAGTAATATAAAACTTGGAACTTTATTAGAAAATCTAAAACGAAGATACACAGGTCATCCAAAAAAATTGCCATGCGATTTGCCTAGCGGCTTTACGCGTTTTGAACAAACAGGGGAAATTAAAAGCAGTCCTTAGTCATATGTGTATATATGACTAAGGACTGCTTTTAATTTCCCCTGTTTGTCCGAAACGCGTAAAGCCGCTAGGCAAATCGCATGGCGATTTTTTGGATGACCTGTGTATCTTCGTTTTAGATTTTCTAATAAAGTTCCAAGTTTTGTATTACTGCATTGGTGCTGAGTCTCAAACCCTTTTTCCTTCCATATCTTCTCTGCTGCATACATACATACAGACACACACTGCTACAGACAGACACACACACTGCTCTGCTGCATACATACATACAGACACACACTGATCTGCTGCATACATACATACAGACAGACACACATACTGCTCTGCTGCCTACATACATATAAACAGACACACACATACTGCTCTGCTGCATACATACAGACAGACACACTGGTCTGCTGCATACATACAGACACACAAACACTGCTCTACTGCATACATACAGACAGACACACACACACACACACTGCTGCATACATACATACAGACAGACACACACATACTGCTCTGCTGCATACATACAGACAGACACACTGGTCTGCTGCATACATACAGACACACAAACACTGCTCTACTGCATACATACAGACAGACACACACACACTGCTGCATACATACATACAGACAGACACACACATACTGCTCTGCTGCATACATACATATAAACAGACACACACATACTGCTCTGCTGCATACATACAGACACACAAACGCTGCTCTACTGCATTTATACAGACAGACACACACACACACAGACACTGCTCTGCTGCATACAGACGACAGACACACACACACACTGCTCTGCTGCATACATACATACAGACACACACTGCTACAAACAGACAGACGCACTGCTCTGCTGCATACATACAGACAGACACAAACACTGCTCTGCTAGATACATACAGACACACACTGCTCTGCTGCTATGCTGCATACATACAGACACACACTGCTCTGCTGCATACAGACAGACACACACACACACTGCCTGCATACATATAAACATACACACACATACTGCTCTGCTGCATACATACAGACAGACACACACACATTGCTCTGCTGCATACATACATACAGACACACACATACTGCTCTGTTGCATACAGACAGACACACACACTGCTCTGGTGCATACATACATACAGACACACACTGCTACAGACAGACAGACACACTGCTCTGCTGCATACATACAGACAGACACACTGCTCTGCTGCATACATACAGACACACACACTGCTCTGCTGCATACATACATACAGACACACACTGCTCTGCTGCATACATACAGACAGACACACACTAACTGCTCTGCTGCCTACATACATATAAACAGACACAAATACTGCTCTGCTGCATACATACAGACAGACACACTGCTCTGCTGCATACATACAGACACACAAACACTGCTCTACTGCATACATACAGACAGACACACATACACTGCTGCATACACACATACAGACAGACACACACACTGCTCTGCTAGATACATACAGACACACACTGCTCTGCTGCTATGCTGCATACATACAGACACACACTGCTCTGCTGCATACAGACAGACACACACACACTGCTGCATACATATAAACATACACACACATACTGCTCTGCTGCATACATACAGACAGACACACACATTGCTCTGCTGCATACATACATACAGACACACACATACTGCTCTGTTGCATACAGACAGACACACACACTGCTCTGGTGCATACATACATACAGACACACACTGCTACAGACAGACAGACACACTGCTCTGCTGCATACATACAGACAGACACAGTGCTCTGCTGCATACATACAGACACACACACTGCTCTGCTGCATACATACATACAGACACACACTGCTCTGCTGCATACATACAGACAGACACACACTTACTGCTCTGCTGCCTACATACATATAAACAGACACAAATACTGCTCTGCTGCATACATACAGACAGACACACTGCTCTGCTGCATACATACAGACACACAAACACTGCTCTACTGCATACATACAGACAGACATACATACACTGCTGCATACACACATACAGACAGACACACACATACTGCTCTGCTGCATACATACATATAAACAGACACACACATACTGCTCTGCTGCATACATACAGATAGACACACACACACACACACACAGACACTGCTCTGCTGCATACAGACAGACGACAGACACACACACTGCTCTGCTGCATACATACATACAGACACACACTGCTACAAACAGACAGACACACTGCTCTGCTGCATACATACAGACAGACACACACTGCTCTGCTGCATACATACAGACACACACTGCTACAGACAGACATACACACTGCTCTGCTGCATACAGACAGACACATTGCTCTGCTGCATATATACAGACAGACACACACTGCTCTGCTGCATACATACATACAGACACACACTGCTCTGCTGTATACAGACAGACACACACACACACTGCTGCATACATACCTACACACAGACACACACATACTGCTCTTCTGCATACATACATACATACAGACACACACATACTGCTCTGCTGCATACATACATACACACACACTGCTCTGCTGCATACATACAGACAGACACACACATATTGCTCTGCTGCATACATACATATAGACAGACACACACATACTGCTCTGCTGCATACATATAGACACACAAACACTGCTCTACTTCATACATACAGACAGACACACACACACACTGCTCTGCTGCATACAGACAGACACACACACTGCTCTGCTGCATACATACATACAGACAAACACTGCTACAGGCAGACACACACACTGCTCTGCTGCTCTGATGCATACATACAGACAGACACACACACACACTGCTCTGCTGCATACATACAGACAGACACACATTGCTACAGACAGACACACACATACTGCTCTGCTGCATACAGACAGACAGACAGACACACACACACTGCTGCATACATACATAGACAGACACACACATACTGCTCTGCTGCATACATACATATAAACAGACACACACATACTGCTCTGCTGCATACATACATCCAGACACACACACATACTTCTCTGCTGCATACATACATCCAGACAGACACACACTGCTCTGCTGCATAGCTGCATACATACATATAGACAGACACACACATACTGCTCTGGTGCATACAGACAGACACACATACTGCTCTGCTATATACAGACAGACAGACACACATACTGCTCTGCTGCATACATACATACATACGGGGACACACACACACACCTTGCTCTGCGGGGCCCACATACCTTGCTCTGCGGGGCCCACACACCTTGCTCTGCAGGGCCCACACACCTTGCTCTGCGGGGCCCACACACCTTGCTATGTGGGGCCCACACACCTTGCTCTGCGGGGCCCACACACCTTGCTCTGTGGGGCCCACACACGCGGCTCTGCGGGGACCACACACGCGGCTCCAGGGGCAAGCACATACGGCTTTGGGGAGGGGAGGGGGGGCACGGCATACATCTCGTGGGGGAGAAGCCCATACAGTTCACCGGGGCCCATAAATTGGGTGGCGGAGAGGGCACATACAGATCAAGAGGGGAGGAGGGGTGTCCCACATACCGCTCAGGTCACGGTGGAGAGGGGGCCCACATAGTGCCGGAGGGGAGCGCTGTTCTGGGGGTCGCTGGCTGGCACTGTGCCTCCTTCATCTCTGGGACTGAGCAGGACACCGCATGGTAGATCCACCCACAGATGAAGTTCAAACTGTGGTCTGCGCGCCTTAAAGGGATTGCAGCCACAGATTCCTGCCGAGGACTGTGGTCCCCGGAACTCAGACCAGGGGCAGCAGAACTGACTAAGGCGAGTGGGCCCCGATCCAGGGGGAGCAGAATTGATGAGGCCGAGTGGGCCCCCCAGCTCTCCAGGGCCCCGGCATTTGCCCGGGTGTGCCGAGTGCTGACGCTGGCCTTGACTCACAGCCACCTTCACTCTTTATAAGGTACTCATTGCTCATTGGCAAATGCAGCTCAGTATTTCTTTAGCTATCTCAGTCCCTATTGTAGTGATCTAGAGCTTGGTGATCTTATCGTGTGCTTTTCTGTGTGGTGTTGAAATATCACTGTTGATAGTTTATTTCCTCCCTGTATTTTATTTCTTCCTGGGCACGTATTGTCTCTCCCTTTGTGTCTGATTGCAGTGTGCATGTGTTTTGGTTTTTCCCCTATATTTGGTATTTGTGGGGTTTGCTTCTTTGATCCCCTCCCTCTCATGGGGCAGGGGAGAGGGGGGCTTAGATCAGGGTTTGGACAGGAGTTAGGGTCAGGCTGGCGGTCGAGACCTGGATGCCATTAAGCCTATCTGTGGGAAAAGAGACAGCGCAAAGTCTCTAGTCTGAAGGCCAGTTTAAAGGTTCCTGTTCCAGTTACCTCGACATTCCCTTGACAGTAATGCACTCAAATCCATGGTTTATATGCACGCTCACCACGCAAGATCCAATGCTGAATTTAATGCATATTTAAGTGCATTTAAAGTATGGGGGCCAGAAGGCACTAGATATCACCTCAAAAACACCATAACAATAGTGAAATTTGGAGGTGGGGACATCATGGTGTGAGGCTTATTTTCAGCATATGGCACTGACAATCGTCAATGAAGGAAATATTAATAGACAAATGTACAGAGACATTCTTGATAAAAATCTGCTGTCATCTACCAGAATGTCGAAAATTAAGCAAGGGTAAATTTTCCATACACACACCCAAGGAAACTCTTAGGGCTTGTGCGCACGTTGCTGAATTTCATGCATTTACGCTGCGTATTGCACCGCAGCGTAAATGCATGCATCTTGTGTCCCCAGCACAATCTATGAAGATTGTGCATAATCCATGTGCACGTTGCGTTTGAGAGCGCAGCGATTTGGGTGCCAAAATTTTTTCAAAATCGCTGCGTTCTAAAAAGCAACATGTCAATTATTCCGTGCGCTTTGGATGCAGCTACCACTCTGTCTATGGGAGAGGCTGCATCCAAAGCGCATGAAATCAGATTTTTTTCTACAGAAACTCTGCATCCATGATGCAGTGTTTCTGCAGCGATTTGAAGCGCACATGAGCTGTCAAATCCCTGCACAAATTTCTGCAGAGACACGACGCAATGTGCGCACATAGCCTTAATTGGTTTCATAGCAAGAAAATAAATCTGCTAGAATAGCTGAGCCAATCACCTGAATCTAATAGAAAATTTATGTAAGGAACTAAAACTCAGAGTTCAAAGTAGGAGCCGACAGAGCCTTCAGGATTTGAAGAGTGTTTGTGTGGAGGAATGGACCAAAATCATTCCTGAGCAATGCATAATACTAGTCTTTCCATAAAGGAGGCATCTTGAAGCTGTCATTACCAAAAAAGGCTTTTGTACAAATCATGAAATATTTCTGGTGAGAAATGCATATTAATAGTACCTTTAGAAACATATTAACTTAGAATATTGGTGACATGTTCAATACTTAGGGGTACTTTGCACGCTGCGACATCGCTACTGCGATATTGTCGGGTCAAATCGAAAGTGACGCACATCCGGCGCCGGTATCGACGTCGCAACGTATAAAGCCTAGATGCACCGATAAACGATCGCAAAAGCGTTGAAAATTGGTGATCTGTGTAGCGTTGGTCAGTTTCATAATGTCGCACCAATAGGAGATACGATGTTGTTCCTCGTTCCTGCGGCAGCACACATCGCTGTGTGTGAAGCCTCAGGAGCAAGGAACATCTCCTTACCTGCCTCCACCGGCTATGCGGATGGATGGAGGTGGCCGGGATGTTTATGTCCCGCTCATCTCTGCCCCTCCTCTTCTATTGGCCGCCTGCCGTGTGATGTCGCTGTGACGTCGCACGACCCGCCCCCTTAGGAAGGAGGCGGGTCGCCGGCCAGAGCAAGTCGCAGGGCAGGTAAGTGCGTGTGAAGCTGCCGTAGCGATAATATTCACTACGGCAGCTATCACAAGATATCACATGTGCGACAGGGGCAGGTACTATCGCGCTCGGCATCGCTAGCCGATGCTAGCGATGTTGCAACGTGAAAAGTACCCCTTATATCACCTGATATATACTGCATTCTGTATGTATATATGTGTGTATATGTGTGTGTGTATATATATATATATATATATATATATATATATATATATACAGTATACATATATATGCAATCACGAAAAGGGTTGATTAAAATTCACCACTAATAGAAAGTACAATTCGAGATATTAAGCTATATGTGAAATTTTTGGCTAACAATAATCTGCATTTTATTACCTACACCATGTCTGATAAGAATACAAGGCTTTGTATATTTTGGGCATAGTGCAGGTAAACTAATGAGTAGAAATGAGCAAAGTTGTTTAAAAAAGGTTCCCAAATTTCAAATTCGGCACAAGCCTTGGCTTGTTTTGGTTGGGATCAGATTCATGAGCACTTTTCTAAAAAATCATCAGATTATTTTGTTCAGTAACTTGTCGTGGTTGCACTAATGCTTTTCTTCTACCTTATTATCACTTTGGCTAGGATAGCGGTGCTGTATGATGAGTGGGGGAATGTGTTTGATGAGGGGAGGGGCTGGGGAAACGTCATAGGAATGGCGGACTGTTGTTTTTTTTCTGTGTGCCTCAAATCGGCATTTTATCATCTAGTGATTGCTAACTGCGTGATCCTTCCAAAAATTAATATTTCATCATCTAGAGATTGGAAAATATGTGATCCAGCCCAAAATTACCATTTCATCATCTGAATAGTGGTAATTGTGTGGTCCAGCCCAAAATTGCCATTTCATCATTTACATAGAGATTGCTACTTCTATGGTCCTGCCAGTTATTGAAATTTCATCATCTAACTTTTCATAGCTAAATCTCTGGTCCTCCGGCCTGCCACAAATAGACATTCACCATATAAATACTGATAGATAATTCTGTGCTCCTGCTACAGTATCTCAGCAGAGATAAAATGATTTGGATACTTGTGTGGGCCTCCAACACCTATATATAACAGGAGATAAATGGTGCTATGAGACCCCTGCCATTACAGACACCATCACATGGATCAAGAGAAAAGGATTTTTAGGCTCAGCTCACCTTAGGATTTTCTGTGGCCGATTTAGATGATCAGTGCGCGAACAGTCAGCAGGCCGGTTCCCGGGAGTTCAAACGAAGAAGGGATTTTAGTCCAGCACCTGGAGATGGATCATTCCAATTCCAGAATATTCAAAGACTTGATAAAATCATTATTATTTTATTGGTGTATAAAACTACAAAAAATTAAAATCATTGCGTCTTATGCATTTCAAGCCTAAACAGGGCTCTTACTCATAGCATAACACAAATGAAAAGACTAAAACATTTTCTACACTCTATCACAACCTAGACATCACCCAACCTCTGGTTAATTGATCCATGCACCTAGGCAAATCACCAGGGCATGAACACATTACATACATTACATATTCACGCGTTTCAGAAGCTCCAATACTAAATATACATCAAATATAAACCTTAAATTTGTATTTGTATTACTGATATTAGCAGAACACATTATTTCACATATATATTTCGCACCAAACTGATATAAACTGTCACTTCTCAGACCTTAGTAATAGTATAACAGGTCCGTTTTATAATTCAGACCAAGGGGGCTGCTGGTCTGGAGGCATGAGATCCAAAAAGCCTCCCTCACCCTCAGGCGACAAGTCCAGTCTCCTCCCCTTTGAGAACACTATACTTTTTCAAGAGCTGACACAGTGAGACCATCTGCACAGCCACCATGTTTCTCCAAAAAATGTCGTGATAAACCTGACATGTTTTTTAATCATACCTGTACCTGGATTACAATCAGCTATGTGTTCTGATATGCGGACTTTGAATTTACGTATCGTAGAGCCAACATACTGTAAGTGACATAAGTTACATGTTACTACATATACAACATATGTTGTGTTACAGTTAACAAAATCCCTTAGAGTGTATTGTTTCCCTGTAGTACAAGAGTTAGTAATAGCCCCTTTACTTATAAACTTGCATAAGCCGCATCTCGGCAAGCCACATTTATAACAACCTTCTTGTTGTAACCAAATCTTCTTACGATTCATTTCAGGTGCTTCAGGTGCTGGACTAAAATCCCTTCTTTGTTTGACCATCACATGGAGACCCAACTTGGCACTCATGTGTCACATGCTTCCGTGAGGTCCAAGTCCATGGGAGGTTGGTGGCGGGGTAACACTCAAACTTGCTTCCTCTGTCCTCTCCCACCAACCACAGACAACAGAGAGGGGATCAATATCTTTTTCATCTCCTGACTGCTGTTCACCCATCACCTCTTTCGCCTTATCCTCCTCAATTTGTTCCTCAGCTCCTGCACCTTCACTTACAGTTTGTCTGGTACCATGAGCCTCCCTCGATCGCTGTAATTCACTGACCCATGCCACCCACCTGTGTGACAACAGTCCAGACTTATTAGGCTTTTTGAAACTGTGCAAAAGGGTGCAGAGGTCCTTCATCTGTGTCTATTCCGAAAGCATGATTTGCCCTGTCACCAGACTGCGTAGGACCTGGCTATGTGTTATGACATCCTGCACCTGGGTTTGTCCCTGCTGACACAGTCACAACAGCATGTGTCTATTGTGAAATGCCACTATGTTGGCACATCACATGTCAACTGGTTAACCGGTAGCCCGAAAGACCTATGTAGCGATGCTGGTCAATGACTTGTGGGGTTTGAAAAGTGTAATTGAGCAAACAGCAACCATGCCTCCTGTAGCAGCGCATCCAGGCCGGGATAGCTTTGCACCCTTATAGCACACAGCCTTTTGTGACTCCAGATTGAGTGGAGATAAAAATTGCTCAAACTTGGCCTGGAAAGCTGTACAGAACTGTACAGTTGTGTGACTGCGTTTTCCAATGCATTTGAAGTGTAACACTGCCTGGTTACGATGAGTCCTGGCTGTGCAATACTGAGGTGGTTGGTATGCACTCTGCACTGTTGGAATGCAGGTCACATTAAAGGAGAAATTGTGGGCACAGCTGGAGGCCCTAGAGGAGGTGGAGGAGGCAGAAGCAGGGGAGGAAGTGATAGATACAGAGGTTTGTCATGCAATGCCCCCACAGCCACCAGAGTCACCCAGTGCCCGGTCAGCGAGATGTAATGCCCATGGCTATAGTTGCTCGTCGAAGTGTCAGTTGTGAAATTTACCGTGTCAGAAACATATTTTTTCCATGAACAGGTGATGTTGTCTGTGACATGCTGTTGTAAAAGAGGCAAAGCATTATTAGAGAAGCAATGTTGACTGTGCAACTGGTACAGTGGGACTGCGATGGCCATCAGCTTTCGGAAACCATCTATATCCACCAGGCGGAAAGGCAGCATTTCCATGACCAACAGAATGGATATAGTGAAGTTCAAGCTCTTAGCTTTGGCATATAATCTGTGATATGACCACAAATGAGGCACCAAGGACTGACTGAGAGAGGGGGAGTAGGGTGTATATGACAATCTGGTGGACTGTGAGGGAGGTGCAGGCAGAGATGTTGTGGTGGATTGAGAAAGAAGTGGCTTACAGATTTTCTCTTTTTATGTGTTTCAGGTTCACTTTTAAGGAACATCGTGGGACATCAATATGGATTACTGTGGACTTTTAAAAAAAAAAATAGAAATAAAAGAAGAATGAATGAGGACTGTAGTTGGGGGGAGCGGTGGGATTTGTTCTACAACCTCATCATCATCCTCTCTGTTGTGCACACTCCTCACCCTGAGAGTCACCCTCCTCTTCTTACTGCCCTGATAGCACAGTATAGTACGCATGTGCCTCAGGTATCTGAGTCTCATCATCATCTGTTAACAAGGGTCTGGATTCTACTTGGACCCTAATTCATCTAGCCCCGGATTCAAATAACAAAGATTTTGACCATCAGAGCAGATGTTTTCCTCCTCTTGAGCCTGTGAATCTTTGAAGCAGACCTCTGATGCCTATGGAAAGAATATGTGAAAAGCTCTGCAGACTCACCCATCTGTGGTTCCCCACAATCATTTTGGTGGTTGGAGAGCTGTGACGTGGGGGGAAACAAGGGTAATTGGGGTGCCACCTCTGAGGACTGTGCTGTGTGTGATGTTAAGGTGGAGGAAGAGGAGGAGAGGCCACTTGATGCAGCTTATTTATGCAAAGAAGACAAATATTGGAAAATTCTTTTTCTTTTTGTCTTTCAGGCTGCACTGCCGATTTGTCTAGGTTTTATGCAAAAGATACGACTGTATACAGTTTTCATGTTTTGATCTCCAACAGCTCATTATTATGAATGTCCATACACAATGTCTTTTTATTAAGTTAAGTTATCTGTTTTATCTCCCCGGGCAGTCACTACTCGTTTACCTAAAGCCAGCTTTACACCTTACAATTAGGTGTGCGATCTCGTATGCGATGTGACACGCCCAGGTCGCATATGCGATCTAATGAGATTGCACGTAGGTCGTTCATTTGCTGTCACACGTGCGTTAGTAGCCTATGTTAAATTGATCAATATTGTGTGCGATCCTTTAGATCATGTGTTCTGTGACGTATGCATTGCACACCCTTTTTTTTTTTTTTATTTATTGACTTGCCAAGCGTGTGTAATGTGTAGGGATGCGTTTTTACTATGTCATCTGCCATTCAGCTCTGCTACATGGCCGCTAACAGCAGACACAGACAGCCATGTAGCAGAGCTGAATGGCAGATGACAGCAGACACAGACAGCCATGTAGCAGAGCTGAATGGCAGATGACAGCAGACACAGACAGAGCCGCACTGTCTGAATGAACTCGGGTGAACTTCACCCGACTTCATTGTCATGCTGCGGCTCTGTCTGTGTCGCGTCCTGATTAGCGGTCACCTGTGAAGGGCTCACCGGTGACCGCTAATCTCCTGAGTAACTGAAGTGACCAGCCCTCTCTCATACTCACCGATCCCCGTTCCCCGGCGCTGCACGGCATTCACACTGCTCCGGCGGCTTTTACTGTTTTGAAAAAGCCGGCCGCCCATTAAACAATCTGGTATTCCCTGCTTACCCCGCCCACCGGCGCCTATGATTGGTTACAGTGAGACACGCCCCCCACGCTGAGTGACAGGTGTCACACTGCAGCCAATCACAGCAGCCGGTGGGCGTGTCTATACTGTGCAGTGAAATAAATAATTAAATAATTAAAAAAAACGGCGTGCGGTCCCCCCCAATTTTAAAACCAGCCAGATAAAGCCATACGGCTGAAGGCTGGTATTCTCAGGATGGGGAGCTCCACGTTATGGGGAGCCCCCCAGCCTAACAATATCAGCCAACAGCCGCCCAGAATTGCCGCATACATTATATGCGACAGTTCTGGGACTGTACCCAGCTCTTCCCGATTTACCCTGGTGCGTTGGCAAATCGGGGTAATAAGGACTTATTGGCAGCCCATAGCTGCCAATAAGTCCTAGATTAATCATGTCAGGCGTCTATGAGACACCCTCCATGATTAATCTGTAAATTACAGTAAATAAACACACACACCCGAAAAAATCCTTTATTGGAAATAAAAACACACACACATTCCCTGGTTCACCACTTTAATCAGCCCCAAAAAGCCCTCCTTGTCCGGCGTAATCCAGGATGGTCCAGCGTCGCATCCAGCGCTGCTGCATGGAGGTGACCGGAGCTGCAGCACACACAGCCGCTCCGGTCACCTCCACGCAGGTAATGAAGACTGCCGCGCGATCAGCTGATCTGTCAGTGAGGTTACCCGCTGTCACTGGATCCAGCGGTGGCCGCGGGTAACCTCAGTGACAGATCAGCTGATCGCGCTACTCACCGCCGCTCCGGTCAGCTCCAGTCAGCAACTGAGGTGAGTAGCGTGATCAGCTGATCTGTCACTGAGGTTACCCGCGGCCACCGCTGGATCCACCGCTGGATCCAGTGACAGCGGGTAACCTCACTGACAGATCAGCTGATCGCGCGGCAGTCTTCATTACCTGCGTGGAGGTGACCGGAGCGGCTGTGTGTGCTGCAGCTCCGGTCACCTCCATGCAGCAGCGCTGGATGCGACGCTGGACCATCCTGGATTACGCCGGACAAGGAGGGCTTTTTGGGGCTGATTAAAGTGGTGAACCAGGGAATGTGTGTGTGTTTTTTATTTCCAATAAAGGATTTTTCGGGTGTGTGTGTTTATTTACTGTAATTTACAGATTAATTATGGAGGGTGTCTCATAGACGCCTGACATGATTAATCTAGGACTTATTGGCAGCTATGGGCTGCCAATAACTCCTTATTACCCCGATTTGCCAACGCACCAGGGCAAATCGGGAAGAGCCGGGTACAGTCCCAGAACTGTCGCATATAATGTATGCGGCAATTCTGGGCGGCTGTTGGCTGATATTGTTAGGCTGGGGGGCTCCCCATAACGTGGAGCTCCCCATCCTGAGAATACCAGCCTTCAGCCGTATGGCTTTATCTGGCTGGTTTTAAAATTGGGGGGGACCGCACGCCGTTTTTTTTAATTATTTAATTATTTATTTCACTGCACAGTATAGACACGCCCACCGGCTGCTGTGATTGGGTGCAGTGTGACACCTGTCACTCAGCGTGGGGGGCGTGTCTCACTGTAACCAATCATAGGCGCCGGTGGGCGGGGTAAGCAGGGAATACCAGATTGTTTAATGGGCGGCCGGCTTTTTCAAAACAGTAAAAGCCGCCTCAGCAGTGTGAATGCCGTGCAGAGCCGCGCCGGGGATCGGTGAGTATATGAGAGAGGGGTATAGACTGACATGGACAGAGATAGTGACGGACTGACAGAGATTAGTGCATGACAGACATTGTGAGGCGCTTCAGAACGTAGCTTTTCAGCTGCGCTCTGAAACAGACCTTTTTTAAGCTGCGGTGCAGAGCGCACACCTGCGCACATAGCATCAGACACCAAAATCGTATGAGGGATGTCACACGTTTCAATTGACTAGTTTCGTACAACAAAACGTCCAATGTACGAGGAATAAACGACGTGTATGCGATCACCGTATTTTCGTTCAATATCGATCGCATGTAGGTTTCACACGCAAATACATCACGAATGATGCCGGATGTGCGTCACTTACAACTTGACCCCGACGACGGATTGAAAGATTTATTGAAGTGTGTAAAGCAGGCTTTACACCCTCTTTCCCAAAATGCTAAAGTCTGCTTATAGGGAGACGGTTACCGTTATTCCACCTACCTGCTTTTATCTGGTCTCTGGCAGTCACACCAAACACAATGTTTTTTATTTTTAGGTCACCTTCATTATAATGGCCTCATGTTTGATGTACCCTTTGTTTTAGCGCTGTAAGATTCCCAGACTAATGCTGACTGGGTCTCCTTGTTGTGTGTTGCCTGTAGCAGGAGGGCTCCCAGATTGGCAGGCATGCATCTATCCACTCATTTACCTCTCTACCTATCCTTAAATGTGTCTAGCAATAACAAATTATGAAGCTAGTATTTCTGCCACCTGACTGGGGCATGAGGTATGATGGCTCCCTGCACAGCAGGCCTAAACCGGTCACTCATTCACCTACCTTTTAATTTTAACTTAATTTGAAAGATTTAAATTCCGGGCCAGACCCTGTCTAGTACATGGCCCATGCCTCCTCCTGAACCAAACACTATGTGTATTCTGGGGGGACTGATGCCATTTTTCCTGGTGTCTGCCCCTAATTTTTGGAAATGGGGAGACTCCAAGTTGTGTCTCCAACTTCTGTCTAATCTGTAGTGGTAGGGGTTTAAGAGGACAGGCCTACTCCTGTCACTCAGCACCTCTTTATTTGAAAGCTGTAAATTCTGGGCTAGACGCTATCTGGTTCATGGCCAATGCCTCTGACGGTGTAAAAAATTATGACTACTGTGGGACAATTAATGCCACTGTCCTAGTGTCTGCCCCTAATCTCTGTAAATGTGGAGACTCCACGTTGGGTTTCCAGGTTGTGTGTTGTTTGTAGTAGGAGTGATCTCAGAGGAACACGCCTACTCCTGTCACTCATTCACCTCTTCATTTGAAAGCTGCAAATTCTGAGCCAAACCCTGCTGGTGCATGGCCAATGCCTCACTGCTGTGCCACAACACTATTTGTACTCTGGGCAATTGATGCCACTTTTGCTGGTGTTTGCTCCTAATTTTTGGAAATGTGGAAACTCCAAGTTGGGTCTCCAAGTTTTCTGTGGTCTATATTGGTAGGGGTCTCAGAGTAACAGGCCTAATCCTGTCACTCATCCACCTCTTCATTTGAAAGCTGTACATTCTGGGCCAGATGCTGTCTGGTGCATCACCCATGCCTCATTGCTGTCCCAAAACACGTTTTGTACTCTGGGGAAATTGATGGCACCTTTCCTTGTATCTGTCCCTAATTTTTGAAAATGTGCAGATCCCAAGTTGGGTCTACAAGTTGTGTGTTACCTGTTGTGGCAGGGGTCTAAGAAGAACAGGCATAGTCCTGTCACTCATTCACTTCTTCTTTTTAAAGCTGTAAATTCTGTGCCAGACCCTGTCTGGTGCATGGCCTATCCCTCACTGCTGTGCAAAGACACTATATATTTTGGGGTAATTGATGACACTGTCCTGGTGTCTGCCTTTAATTTTGGGTAATGGGGATGGGTACTCTAGTCGAGTGTCCTTGTTGTGTGTTGCCTGTATCAGAAGGTCTGCCAGACTGGCAGGCATGCAGCTACCTTTCACATGCGGATTTTTAATCTCAAGAAGAGGCATTTAAGGTTAGGTTCCCGATATAATGAGATCCCATTGTTGAGGTTCTCGGGCACATTAATTTGCCAATACATAAACTAAAAATCTCCCTTAGAAATATTTGCAAACGTTTTTTTACTCAGTTTTTACATTAGCTATGTACAGTGGCATGCAAAAGTTTGAGCACCCCTGGTAATGATTACTGATATTCTGAACAATTAAGCGAGTTGAAGATGAAATTATCCGTAAAAGCCATAAAGTTAAGGATAACATATATCCTCTGCATTTTAGACAAAAAAAAAATATATATTTTACATTTTTAAATTCACAACAAAAAATAAAGTTGGCCAATGCAAAATATTGGGTACCCTGCGTGGTTAGTACCCTGCAGCACCCCCTTTGGCAAGTATCAAAGCTTGTAAATGTTTTTTGTAGCCAGCCAAGAGTCTTTCAATTCTTGTTTGAGGGATTTTCATGCTTTCTTCCTTGGAAAAGTTTTCTTCTGTAAGATTCTTGGGTCCACTTGCATGCACTGCTCTTTTGCGGTCTAGCCACAGATTTTCAATGATGTTCAGATCAGGGGACTGTGAGGGCCATTGTAAAACCTTCAGCTTGTACCTTTTGACATAGGCTAATGTGGATTTTGAATTGCGTTTAGGATCCTTATCCATTTGTAGAAGTCATCCTCTTTTCAACTTCAGCTTTTTTACAGATGGTGTTATGTTTGCTTGAAGAATTTGTTAAACTTTAATTGAATCCATTCTTCCCTCTACCCGTGAAATGTTCCCAGTGCCATTGGAAAGAACACAACCCAAAGCATGATTAATCCAATCCCATGCTTAATGGTTGGCGAGATGTTCTTGTCATGACATTCTGTCTCCTTTTCTTCCCAAACATTTGGTTTGATCATTGTGGCCAAGGAGTTCTATTTTAACCTCATCAGTTAACACGACTTGTTTCCAAAAAAAATCAGTCTTGTTTAGATTTTATTTTGCATACTTCTGATGCTAAATTTTATGGTTAGGACGCAGGAGAGGTTTTCTTCAGATGACTCTTCCATGAAGGCCATTTTTTTGTAGGTGTCTCTGAACAGTAGAACAATGCACCACAACTCCAGAGTCGGCTAAATCTTCCTGAAGAACTTTTGAAGTGAAGTGAAGGTTCTGATTTGCCACTGTTGCCATCCTACGAGCAGCTCTCACAGAAATTTTGCTTGATTTTCCAGACCTTATCCTGACCTCCACTGTTTCTGTAGGTGCCATTTCTGAATTACTTTTCGAACTGAGGAAAGGGCAACTTGAAAACGTTTTGCTATTTTGTTCTAGCTTTCTTCTGCTTTGTGGGCCTTCACCATTTTGATTTTCAGAGTGCTAGGCAGCTGCTTTGAAAAACCCATGGCTGTTGTTTTATTTGCACAATGTTAGAGGAAGCAGGGTTTTTATGAAGCTGTGAAATTTGCATCACCTGCCCTTTCCTAGCTATGATGATAACGAACAAGCCATAAACCTAACAGGCTATTTAAGGTCTGAAATGATAGTCAAAGTTATCTGAGCACACAAATCTCCAAGGGTGTTCAAACTTTTGCATTGGCCCATTTTCATTATTGTAGTTTTTAAAATGTTAAAGATGAAAATATTTTTTTTTGTTCTTACCTAAAATATAAAAGAAATGTGTCATCTTTAACTTTATGCCTTTTAGAGATCATTTCATTTTCAACTTGATTAACTGTTCACAATAACAGTAATTTTGACCAGTGGTGCTCAAACTTCTGCATAGCACTGTATTTATAGTTTTTTTCTAATATTCCTACAGCAGTAATGCAATGTCAGGTATCCTTATATTATTGAGTGCCACTGGATATGTTTTTGCAGATATGTTTTTTTTTTTTTTTTTTATTTGGCACCTGTTCACACTTATTGAAGCTGCTGGTCAGTTTTCTGATATAGTTGTTGTACAGTTTACAGACAGTCCTGTGGTGTCCAGCTGTAGAACATTTGGCTGCACAAACTTCTCCCTGACATTCTATTCTTCCGGCTGTTATGTAAATGGTATCCTATGTATCTTCCCTGCTTGGCGTTTATCCCTTTCCTTTTAAGACCTTGTGGATATCCTCACATTTCAGCTGCTAATCATCCTAAAATACTCACATTTCACTCGGATATTTGCTGGTGATAGAGCTATATTTCTAAACAGGCCTTGGATGCAAGCAGTCAGCTTGTGGTCATTAGAAGAAACATTGTCATTTGTTGCTGTTTCTTCTTGGAGAAAAGTTATTCACTCACTCCACTTATTTGTGCACCTTGTGTCTTCTTTAGAGCTTAGTGGGGTTGACTAAGCGCTCATTCCATCTGTTCTCTGCCTAGGGCCCAATTCAGTGTCATTCAGAGCCAGGTATCCTGTTCGGCACATAGGTGCTGAACCTATCTAGGGTGGTCAGGGGAGTCAGGGGCCAGTGCATGTTTTGGTCATGGGTCACCATCTATCCCTTTCCTAGACACAGAGTCTCCCTGCCCTTCCCTGTTGCTGTACGCGTGGTACTTCCCCATACCTAGCATTACACCCCCCTCCCCTTTAACCTCTGCTGAAATGCTGTCAGCACTCATATGTCTTTTTTGAAAAGACAACCTCTGGATATGATGCCAAGTACATGCACTCAGATTGTTTGGTCGACCATGGTGAGGCTTGCTCTGAGTGGAACTTGTCTTGTTAAACTGCTGTATGGTCTTGGTCGCCATGTTGCAGCTCAGTTTCTCATAGCCTGACCAATCTTCATCTAGAGTAACAATTCTTTTTTGCAGATCCTCCGAATTTTTTTTCCGTGAGGTGCCATGTCGAACATCCAGTGGCCAATATGAGAGGGTGTGTGAGCAATAATGCCAAATGCAACATACCTGCTCCCCAATCACACCTGAGACCTTATAACACTAATGAATTTTATGACATCAGGGAGGGAAAATGGCTAATTTGATACAATCGGGCCATTTTTACTTGGGAGTGTGCTCAATTTTGATGCTAGTGGTTTAGACATTGAGGCTGCGTTCCCACGGTCAGGGTTCACAGCGTTTTGCATGCTCGCTGTGTCCAAAACACTCCATTCTACAGTACAAGCACAGTGGATGGGATTTCTAGAAATTCGATGCCCACTCTGCTTGTTTTTCCCACAGAGTAAACTAGTGCAGCTTCCCAAACCACAGCATGTCAATTTATTGCTGCGGAGCCACGACTGTTCTCCGCAGGGAGAACAGAGAGAAAGTCTGCAGCGGTCTGAACCCTGATCATGAGCACAGAAAGCTGCGGTCTCCTTCACAGAGCACTCGTGGCAGGGCCGGCGCTAGCACCCGGCAAACCCGGTCAAATGCCGGGGCCCTGAGCTGCCGGGGGGGGGGCCACTCGCGGTGGCAGGAGTGGCGCACCGCACCCCCCGGAGGATTGCGCTTTCAATTGCATCGGCATCGCAGGTGCCGATACAATTGAGAGCAATGATGAGAGAGTGAGCGGCGCGCTCTTTTATCATTCTCCCCGCTGTGACTGTCGGCGTTCTGACAGCTCTGCAGAGGACCGCGGTGACATCATCACTGCGCTCCTGCTGAGAGGTCAGAGCGAGCGACAGCAATGGACGACGCGCTGAGGAGACCGGATTAGCGGGGGAACGAGGAGAAGTGAGCCGCCCCTCTACTAACACTGGGCTCCCCTGACTCACAGGCCGGCCACTACACAGCGGCACTAGTACACATAGGGGCCCGGCAGCCACTCTGGAGAGCCAGCTGCCGGGCCCCTATGTGTAGTGCCGCTGTGTAGTGGCCGACAATGCGACCGTCAGGGGTCGGCCTGTGAGTCGGGGGAGCCCAGTGTCAGTAGAGGGGCCCCTGACCTGGAGAGGCCACCAGCCATTTCTGAGCTGCAGGAGTGCTCCTGACCTGCACAGAAGACGGAATAAGCCATCCTGCAGGACCTGCGATGATGTCACGCCCATGTGACTGTGTGGGAGGAGACACAGGATTGCTGGCAGAAAGCAAGAGATGCTGAATCCTGACGGAGATTTGGACACATGACTGGTAATAAGAAAAGAGGGGACATGAGGGGAAAGGGGGCTGCAGGGTGAGTGGCATATGAGGGCTGCAGACTGTGACAGAAGGATGTGAAGGGGTACAGAGAGTTTGAGAGGGGTAAGTTGGGGTACAGGCAGGGTGAGATATGTGGGCAGGGTGTGTGAGATATGGGGGTGTAGTGTGTGTGATCTGGGGGGTGCAGGCTGTGTGAGATGTGGGGGTGTAGTGTGTATGATATGGGGGTGCAGGCTGTATGGGGAGCAGGGTGTGTGAGATATGGGGGTGTAGTGTGTGTGATCTGGGGCGTGCAGGCTGTATGGGGAGCAGGGTGTGTGACATATGGGGGTGTAGTGTGTGATCTGGGGGGTGCAGGCTGTATGGGGAGCAGGGTGTGTGAGATATGGGGGCAGGGGAGTAACTACCGCGGTCGCAGGGGTCGGAAGGAGAAGAGAGGTACTTGTTTTTTTATTTTGCTGGCTGCATGACACATGGAGGGCTGGGGGTGCTAGCTGCATGATACATGGAGGTCTATGGGACTACATAATAAACATGAAGGACACCTTATACATGGACTAGGGGTGCATTATACATGGAGGAGTATGGGGCTGCATAATACAAAATGAAGGACACCTTATACATGGAATATAGGGGTGCATTATACATGGAGGAGTATGGGGCTGCATAATACAATATGATTTATGGCGCTACATTATAATACATATAGGACTATGGGGGCTACATTATAATATATGGAGGAATATGGAGGCTACCTTATACATGGACTATGGGTGTGCATTATAAAACTGGAGGCCTATGTGGTGCAGTATAATATATGGAGAACTATGGGGTGAATTATAATACATGGAGAACTTTGGGGAAATGCATTGTAATACATGGAGAACTATGGGGGTGCATTCCAATATATCAAGGGTTATGTGGGACCCTTTATATTATATGGAAGGCTATGTGGGGGCCATTATAGTATTTGGAAATCTATATACAAGGGGGGACAAAGATACAAGTATGGGATGGAAATGTTTTGTCCTTAGGGAAAAAGGCTCTTTCCCTCAGCACCCAGCTTTCCCATGCTCTGCTGTACATCTCTCAGCACCCAGCTTTCCCATGCTCTGATATAGGAAAGCTGGGTGCTGAGGGAAAGATGTATAGCAGAGCATGGGGAAGCTGGGTGCTGAGGACAAGATGGATATCAGAACATGGGAAAGCAGGGTACTGATAGAGGGATTTCAGATCATGGGAAACCTGGGTGCTGAGGGTAAGAGCCAAGTGTCAGCGTCATTATCCTGTACCACAAGTGTCAGTGTCATTATTCCGTACCCTAAGTGTCGGTGTATGTGGAGGGGGGCCCCGGTCCAAATTTTGCACCAGGGCCCATCAAACTCTAGTTATGCTACTGAGTATTAATCACTGTATTCTACATGAGGGTGCTGCTATCTGGCTCTGCACTGTGCTGTATACAGGCTGTGCTATGTTATATAGCACAGCCTGTATATAGCACAGTGCAGAGCCAGATAGCAATAGGCACCCTCATGTAGCATACAGCTTGTATATAGCCTATATACAAGCTGTATGCTACATGAGGGTGCCTATTGCTATCTGGCTCTGCACTGTGCTGTATACAGGCTGTGCTATATACAAGCTGTATGCTACATGAGGGTGCCTAATGCTATCTGGCTCTGCACTGTGCTGTCTGGGTCTGCACTGTACTATATAGGTCTGTGTACTACATGAGGATACCTAATGCTATCTGGCTCTGCACTGTGCTATATAGGTGCTGTGTACTATATGAGGGTGCCTAATGCTATCTGGCTCTGCACTGTGGTATATAGGGGCTGTATACTACATGAGGGTGCCTAATGCTATATGTGTCTGCATTGTGCTATAAGTGGGCTATATACTACATGAAGGTGCCTAATGCTATATGTGTCTGCATTGTACTATATGTGGGCTGTATACTACATGATGGTGCCTAATGCTATCTAGGTCTGCATTGTGCTATATGGGGGCTGCTTAATGTTATATGGGGGCTGCATAGTGCATATGGGGGCTACATAATACTATATGGAGGACAATGGGGGCTTCATAACACAATATGGGGGCTGCAAACTGCTATACCCCCAGAGCTGTATGTGCCCCCCCACCCCAGAGCTGTATACCCCCCCAGAGCTGCATGTCACCCCCCACCTCACAGCTGTTTGTCCCCCCCACCTCAGTCACTGCCCTCCTCTAGAGCTGTATGCCCCCCATTGCTGTATACCCCTTTCCTCAGTAATATATATTCCCCCAGTAATGTGTTTGTCCCCAGCCTCTCTTGTGATGCATATACAGCAGTGTTAGTGTGCTCTATGTGCGGCCATGTCTGTTAGACAAGCCGGGAGGTGAGTGAGGCTGTTGCCGGCTTCCCAATATTAGAAATATATATACAGGATAAATATATAAAAATAATGTGTGTGTGTATGTATGATGTGTATCTATGTATGTCAGTGTATATGACTGTGTCTAGATTTATGTCTATTTATGTGTTTTTGTGAATTTCTCTTTAAATAAGTATGTGTACATATGCCTGTATGTGTATGTATCTGTGCATGTCTATGTGTGGATGGGGCCCACTGAGACTCTTTCGCCCAGGGCCCACAAAAACCTGGAGCCGGCCCTGACTCGTGGTGCAGTATATCCAGATCGTGGACACATAGCCTAATGGTTGTGTGTTCAGTTATTTACAGAGTACACCAAATTTACATTGTTACACAAGTTGTACACTGACTACATTGTATCAAAGTGTCATATTTTCAGTGTCGTCTCATCAAAAGATATAATAAAATATTTACAATCATGTAAGGGGTGTACTCAGTTTTGTGATATACTGAAAATATACTTGTCATATTTGGAATATAATGCTACATCCACGTGTTTGACACTTAAAATCAGCAGGTAAAATTTAAACAGAAGATAACCGTAAAATTGAACAGCCTACATAGAAAAAAACCATGCCTCCTGCATATGAATACTACTGTGCTTTACAAATATGTTGAAAAAATCCTTGCAACTGCTTTGAAGACTGGTAGTCTCATGAAGCTGCACTTTTTTTTCCACAGTTGGTTTATGGGTGACATCTAGTGGAAAATTAAGGAGTCACAAGCAGACAATAAAAGTAGAACAATATACCACTTGTAAGGGTATGCGCGCACAAGATTTTTTCCATGTGTGTGCAACTGATGGGATTTTCATGCATCTTTTCATGTCTTTATTTACTGAAGTGATTTGTAAATGCTCTTTGTTTGCGTTTTCTCATATGTTTTAGGAGCATCTTTTCAGCATTTTTGCAGCATGTTGCAGGGCGTAAGTCCATCAAGCAATGAGTAAAACAGGAGTGGGGTTTTCTTGTTTTTCATTTTTAGGCAAAAATGCTTTCAAATTTGCTTGCACTGTAAATGTGGAACGTCTACCAAGTTGAAAGTACAGTTTTATAAATCTGAAGTGGTTAAAAGATGGATAAAAGCCTGAACAGCAAGGATTATTTTTATATACAAATGAGTCGGAATATTCTGTTTCAGTGTTTTCTGAGCGCTTATAGTTTTAAGATCCTTGCTGCTTAGTGAATAAGTTTCTGCAGTGTAAATTTTGCCTTATATACAATAGTACTTAGCTTTATTAAATCCCGGGCCGGCCGGGCTCCTCTGTTCCCTGGGCCCCAGTCACAGCCGCAGCAGAGGCGCCCAGCGGTGTTGCTTCTGCCACTACATATCACTAATTTGCATCACATGCAAATTAGCCATGTGTGCTGACATTGCTGGAGGCAGGGTCAGTGGAGCAGAACAGAGCTCAGCTTGCAGCAGTGTGATGAGGTTATCACTCTGCGACCACTTCACATTACTGCAGGAAAGCAGAGCCGTGGAGGTAGCGAGGACTTGGCAGCTGGCGTGGACACGTAACTGCTCTGTGATCCCCAGTACCGCCAACCTCAGTACCTGCTTCAGCTGGATGCACACCAGAAAACACATATCATGCTCAGAGAGGACGCTGCGCAATGTGGGAGCTGGGGAGGGTGAGTAAAATGTTTTGTGTTTTTTTTTCTTTTTGTGGTAAATATGCCAGGTAAAGAACATATATACCAGGAAGGAGACAGAAGCCAGGATGGGTACATATATATCAGAATGTGCCCAGGAGGGGGATATATTTACCAGAAGGACCCCAGGATGGGCCATACATACCAGGATGGGGACAAATAAAGCAGGATAGGGATATACAGTCATTTGAAAAAGTTATGGATCCCCTATTAATGTTAACCTTTTTTCTTTATAACAAATTGGGTTTTTGCAACAGCTATTTCAGTTTCATAAATCTAATAACTGATGGACTGAGTAATATTTCTGGATTGAAATGAGGTTTATTGTACTAACATAAAATGTCCAATCCGCATTTAAACAAAATTTGACCGGTGCAAAAGTACGGCCACCCTTATCAATTTCTTAATTTGAACACTCCTAACTACTTTTTACTGACTTACTAAAGCACTAAATTGGTTTTGTAACCTCATTGAGCTTTGAACTTCATAGGCAGGTGTAGCCAATCGTGAGAAAAGGTATTTAAGGTGGCCACTTGCAAGTTGTTCTCCTATTTGAATCTCCTATGAAGAGTGGCATCATGGGCTCCTCAAAACAACTCTCAAATGATCTGAAAACAAAGATTATTCAACATAGTTGTTCAGGGGAAGGATACAAAAAGTTGTTTCAGAGATTTAAACTGTCAGTTTCCACTGTGAGGAACATAGTAAGGAAATGGAAGAACACAGGTACAGTTCTTGTTAAGCCCAGAAGTGGCAGGCCAAGAAAAATATCAGAAAGGCAGAGAAGAAGAATGGTGAGAACAGTCAAGGACAATCCACAGACCACCTCCAAAGACCTGCAGCTTCATCTTGCTGCACATGGTGTCAATGTGCATCGGTCAACAATACAGCGCACGTTGCACAAGGAGAAGCTGTATGGGAGAGTGATGCGAAAGAAGCCGTTTCTGCAAGCAGGCCACAAACACAGTTGCCTGAGCTATGCAAAAGCACATTTGGACAAGCCAGTTACATTTTGGAAGAAGGTCCTGTGGACTGATGAAACAAAGATTGAGTTGTTGCAAGAATCAGTGATGAAGTTGAAATTACGCAGGGGATGGATATTTCAGCAAGACAATGATCCAAAACACCGCTCCAAATCTACTCAGGCATTCATGCAGAAGAACAATTACAATGTTCTGGAATGGCCATCCCAGTCCCCAGACCTAAATATCATTGAAAATCTGTGGGATGATTTGAAGCGTGCTGCCCATGCTCGGCGACCATCAAACTTAACTGAACTGGAATTGTTTTGTAAACAGGAATGGTCAAATATACCTTCATCCAAAATCCAGGAACTCATTAAAAGCTACAGGAAGTGACTAGAGGCTGTTATTTTTGCAAAAGGAGGATCTTCAAAATATTAATGTCACTTTTATGTTGAGGTGCCCATACTTTTGCACCGGTCAAATCTTGTTTAAATGTAGATTGCATATTTTCTGTTAGTACAATAAACCTCATTTCCATCCAGAAATATTACTCAGTCCATCAGTTATTAGATATATGAAACTGAAATAGCTGTTGCAAAAACCCAAATTGTTATAAAGAAAAAAGGTTAACATTAATAGGGGTGCCCAAACTTTTTCATATGACTGTATATACCAGAAGTGGCCCAGGGAGGGGACATTTATACCAGGAGGAGGACATATATGCTAGGAAGGGGGCAACTAAACCAGGATAGGCCCAGGAGGGGACTTATATACCAGGAGGGGGACATACATACCAGGAAGGGTCTAGGATGGAGACATATATACTGTACCAGAAGGATATTATACAGAGGGGACAGTGTGTGTGTGTGTGTGTGTGTGGTCGGGATAGTATACAGAGGGGTAGTGTGTATGGGGCGATATACAGAGGGGCTGTGTGTGTGGGAGGATATTATAAAGAGGGCCAGTGAATGGGGGGATGGTATACAGAGGGGCAGAGTATGTGAGGGATATTATACAGGGGGGCAGTGTGTGTGGGGATATTATACCAAGGGGCAGTGTGAGAGAGATATAATAGAGAGTGGCAGTGTAGAAGGTGTATTATGGAGAGAGGTGGTGTAGAGGGTGTATTATGGAGAGGGGCAGTGTAGAGGGTGTATTGTGGAGAGGGGCGGTGTAGAGGGTGTATCATTAATTTTCTAAGGGAAATACTTCATTTTCTGGAACAACTTCAAGGGTGCTAACACTTTTGGCCATGACTGTGTGTGAGTTTGTGGATATATAAATATATATATATATATATATATTTATAAATTTTTCTTTTCAAGAGTGGACTGTGGAAGGTTTGAGGGATGGAGGCGGAGCTGGGGTAAAGCCTGGGTGGAGTCTCAATGGGGACCAAAAGTTTTGCCAGTATGGGGTCCTGAAATTCCCAGTGGCGGCACTGTCTAATATAGTCAGTCTGATAGCAAGATATTGCTCGAGTAAGAGCTTTAAATTAGAGTTTAAGAAACTGGGTTGAATGGTGGGAGATGTCTGAAGGAGTTTAACAAGCAATGTATTAAAAGAAAATATTACCTTTTAAGCTGTAAGTGTGACGCCCTGGACCCCAGGGGTCACAGGTAATAACACCTATCACATACACACACACCCCCACCCCCTGTGAGGTCCCACACACGTCACCCAAAAGGGAGACTTGATGCCTCCCTCAGGGCCAGTAGGGCACACCAGGTGGGCGGAGTCAGGCGGAAAGACACGCCCACCGAGGAGACTACTGTCCTGAGGCAGGAAGTTCAAGCAGTCTTTGAGATTAGTTTTTACAGGGACAGTGAGTGGTAGTGGAGCAGCTGTCAGGGACCCAGGTAGGAGCCTGGGACCCTTGAAACGTCAGGCAGGCAGACGGTGGTGGCCGCCTGCAGGAGTACCGGTACAGCAACCGGCGGAACCGTATGGACCGGGACTTGGGTGGAGCCCGCCGGTCCTGAACTGGGGAGTCAACCGTGTACCGGAGCACCAGAAACCGGGTACTCAGACCCCGTCCTAGCTTAGAAGCCACTGAGTATAGGCAAATTGACTGATTGCTGGCTGGACCTCACGGGTTCATCCACACCCAAAGTCCCGAAAGAAGGCAAAAGCCCACCGAGACCGGGTGAGTACCACCGCCAAGGGCCAAACACCCGACGGGCCAGCGCCTGCGGGCAACCGAGGGCTCCTCCGGTAGCTCAACGCCGGGGAGCAGGCTACCACTGCCCAGGCAGGGGAGCCGAAACACAACTACCAGAGGTGTATGGGAAAGGGGCCACCATCAACCCCACAGGCGACATCAGCAGCCGGCCGCGGGAACCGACCATATCCGAACTTTGGTTTACCAGTGACTCTGAGTGTAAATTAATCGTGAGTACACCAGTGCCATCCGGGCATGACACTACACCGCGGCACGGTACCCTGCACCCCGACAACAACATCAGTGCTTGCAGTCCCCCAAGCCGGGCCCCGGGACACACCGCCCCTACCCACGGAGGGGCTAACATCTAGACTGCGGCCGCAACACCGATCCCAGACGAGCCCACCTTCACTCCAGCCGCAGCGGTGGTGCATCCCGTCACCACGACCCGTGGGTGGCGTCACGACCCGTTGGACGACAGCGCGGCCCTCCCCGGCTGCGCGCCTCGTCCCACATCACCACCAACCCACTACCTCTCCCCTCTAACAGAGTGATGTGGCCCCCGGTCCGGAGGCGCTCGTGCCACCGACAACCCGAGCCCGGACCTCGAGCGGCTCGGCCCGAGCAAGCGGAGGAAGCGGCCGGGCCCCTCTCAGGGCGGTATACATCGACTCTTCTGGCTTCACGAACAGGATTCGGACAGTCCACTTACCTGTGGAAAGTGGGCCCTAGAAGTTTCCGTCAGCGGCGTCCTGCCGAAAAAGTTGAAGTCCCGCCATCTTGGCGCGAAAGTTTCCCGCACGAGTCGTCTTTCCCGAGCAGTGAAGGCGCGAAAGTGAAGCCCCGCCCCGGAAGGAGGAGTAAAAAGAGAAAACCAAGGGGGAAGCGGCAAAACATGTCGGCACCCGACGGCGACGATGGGATGGCGCAGGCCGCCGGAGCGGCGGCGCCCGACGGAGGGGATGTGGTTGTCCCTGCTCTGGTCGCACGAGCAGAGGAGGCCGTGGTCCTGGCGGTCGCCCAGGTAATGCCGATCTCCCTGCCCTATGTGCCCGGTGCAGCCTGGCTACCCCAGTATGACGGGAAGCCTGATACATTGCAGGCTTTCCGGAAAAAGATATGCTCGGTTCTCGACCTGTATGCCATGACTGGCAAGCAGCGTGCGGTGGTAGTCTTAGGGCAGCTGACTGGTTCGGCTGAGCAGGAGACGGAGACCTGGGCTGACGCGGACCGGGCCTCTGTGACCACCATCTTTGAAAAGCTCCAGGCCGCCTTCGAGACTCGCACCGCAGCCGAACTCCGGATGCAGTTTTACCATTGCCAGCAGCGGCCAGCAAACAGCATCAGGGACTACGCCTTACATCTGCAGACGGCCCTCCACACCCTGAAGTGGGTGGATACCATCAGCGAGGCCGATAGCAACAAGATGTTGGTGGAGCAATTCCTACGGGGCCTGGGGTCTGCTGAAGACCGCAAGCAGCTGCGGTTGTTGACCCTCGAGCACCCTGATCTAGACTTTACAGTAGTGAAAGAGCGGGCAATCAAGGCCCTGCAGCCCCTGGAGATTAACCCCCCGGACGCGGCCCCCTGGCCGGCCGCCACCGCTCCTGTAGCTGTACTTCCCCCACTGCTGTACCTACCAGCCCCGGCTGCACCCACGGGAACAAGAGACGAACTGGCTGATAAGGTGCAACGCATGAATGAGGATCTTGCCCGTGTGATCGCCGCCCTCAAGCTTCCGCCGAGAGTCAAGCCCCTGGAGACCATCCAGCTCACCGATCGCCCCGAGGATGTCCCGTGGATGCAGCGGAGGAGGGCCAGCGACCCCCGGTATTGGGCGCCAGTGTGCTACCAGTGTAACCAGCCTGGCCATTATGCTAGTTGCTGCCCATTAAACGTGCAACGCCTGGGGCCAAGGGCCAACCCTCAGGAGTAGACCCCCATGATTGGTGGGATCGGTATGTTGGAGGCCGCCCTATCATCTCGGTGCCAGTGGATGGGATCCCGACCACAGCCTTACTGGACACTGGATCGCAGGTAACGACCATGCCCTATACGTTGTACCAGCGGTATTGGACTGACAGTGAACTTAGCCCTCCCGATAGTGGCATGACTATTGTTGCAGCTAACAGACTTCCCATGACACAAGTGGGGCTTAGGGAAGTGACCCTAACTGGGGGAAGGACAGAACTGAAGCGTCAGGGAATAATTGTAGTGCTGCATGAGTCTAGTGACCGTACCCCGAAGATAGTGTTAGGGACGAATGTGATGGAGCACTGCATGGGTCAGGTGTTGAGCTTGCTGCAGGAGTTGTCCACCACAGCAGGGGGGGGCCGGAAGAAGGCACTCCAGCGTGAGATCCGGGCCCTCCTGCAGCGGCAGCAAGTGAACCTGACATGTGGAGAGATTGGTGGTGCACGGGTGATGGATGTGGCACCCCTGGTGGTGCCGCCCAGGAGCAAAATGATGATCTGGTGCAGAGCAGCAGTCGGCCCCCAGGGACGGGATTACCCGGCGATGGTGGATCCCTCGCCTTCGGAACACTGGCCCACTGTAATGGCCGCTAGAGGGGTGATTGACGTCAAGAAGGGGAGAGTGCCGGTGAGAGTGCTGAACTGTGGAGATGAAGAAGTTAGTCTCCCCGCTACGCCACGATAGCTAAGCTGTTCACCATAGACACCCACGCCATCCACGAGACCACTCCCACTGTCCCTGCACCTGACACTAGCCACAATACATCACCCTTACAGCCAGAGGCCTGGTGCCGGGAGCTACATGTCGGCACCGAATCTACCCCAGCACATCACAAAGAGGGGGTATACCGGGTGGTTCAGGAGTACGGGCAAGTTTTTAGCAAACATGCACTAGATTTCGGGAGGATTAAGAGGGTCCAACACCATATCCCTACAGGCACACACCCGCCCATTAAGGAGAGGTACAGGCCAAGGCTAAAGATATGCTGCACAACATGAAGGAGGCGGGGGTCATTCGGGATAGTTGTGGTCCCTGGGCAGCCCCACTGGTGCAAGTGAAGAAGAAGGATGGCACCATGAGGATGTGCGTGGACTACCGCAAAATCAACCAGATCACACATAAGGATGCCTATCCTCTCCCCCACATCGAACAGTCTCTGGCCGCGTTAAAAACCGCTATTTCTCCACTCTTGATCTCACCAGTGGCTACTGGCAGGTGGCCGTTGCGCTGGAGGACCGTGAAAAAAATGCGTTCACTACCCCAATGGGACTCTGCGAATTCAACAGCATGTCGTTCGGGCTGTGTAATGCCCCGGGGACCTTCCAGAGGTTGATGGAGTGTTGTCTTTGTCATCTTAACTTCGAAACAGTCCTGCTGTATCTGGATGATGTGATCGTATACTCCAGGACATATGAATCCCATCTGGAGCACCTGGCGGAAGTGTTTGCGGCCCTGGCTAAATACGGGATGAAGCTGAAGCCGTCCAAATGCCACCTGCTGAAACCCAAAGTGCAGTATCTCAGGCATGTGGTGAGTGCTGAGGGTGTGGCCCCGGACTTGTAGAAGATCACCGCCATCCAGGAATGGCCCCGCCCGACCACAGTGAGAGAGGTGCGACAGTTCTTGAGCCTGGTAGGCTACTACCACCGTTTCATCAAGGGGTACACGAAAATGGCCTCCCCGATGCAAGACCTCCTCGTGGGACAGACCAAGGTTGGTAGACCATCCGGGACCCCGTTTGTGTGGGGTGAGCAGCAGGAAGAGTCCTTTCGGCAGCTGAAGTCGGCATTGACAGGAGAGATCCTAGCCTACCCCAATTACGGCCTTCCCTTCGTGTTGTACACGGACACCAGCAATGTGGGCCTAGGCGCTGTACTGTCCCAGATCCAGGACGGAAAAGAGAAGGTGATCGCCTATGCTAGCCGGAAGCTTCGACCCACCGAGCGGAACCCCGAGAACTACAGCTCCTTCAAACTGGAGTTCCTGGCCCTGGTGTGGGCAATAACCGAAAGGTTCAAGCACTCCCTGGCCGCAGCAAAGTTCACCACCTACACGGACAACAACCCGTTAACGCACCTGGACACGGCCAAGCTGGGCGCTCTCGAGCAAAGGTGGATGGCTCGGCTGTCTAACTACGTCTTCACCGTTAAGTACCAGGCCGGGCGCAAGAACACCAACGCAGACGCCCTGTCCAGGATGCCGCATCTATCTGACAAGGGAGCGGAAGATGAGCATCTGGAGGAGATAGAGCTGCCCGCGTTCCATCGGCCACAGGAGGAGAAGCCCTGTGTGGCCATCAGCAGGTGGACCTCGATCCGCTGCCCAGTCAGGAGTGGCGAGAAGCCCAAGACCAGGCACCTGCGGTCCAGCTGGTTTAGACCCTGCTAGCCTAAGGGGTGCGCTGGATGGACCCAGCGGCCCCCTCCGAAGCCCAGCGATTGAGAGAGAGGGACCGCCTGTGCCTGTACCAGCAGAAGTTGTACCAGGAGTTGATCGACCCAAAAACCCACGAGAAGGTTCGCCAGTTGGTGGTGCCTCAGGATTGTGTACCTAAGGTCCTTCGAGCGTATCATGACGGCACTGGGCACTTCGGTTGGAAGAACCTGGAGATGCTGTTACGAGAGCGGTTCTACTGGAGTGGGATGCCGGATTCCGTAGAGGCGCGGTGCCAAGAGTGCGGCCCTTGTATGCTGAGAAGACGGGATGAAGCTAGCCAAAGGGTCCCGCTGCAGCCGATTGTTACTTACCAGCCACTGGAATTGGTTGCCTTGGACCATGTCAAGTTTGTGCCCAGCCGAAACGGGTACACCTACGCCTTAACCATCGTGGACCACTACTCCAGATTCATGGTGGTCGTACCGGTAAAAGATCTGACTGGCCGCACCGCTGCCAGGGCCTTCCAAGCCTACTTCTGCCGCCCCCATGGCTACCCGGAGAACGGGCTTACGGATCAGGGGCCGGCCTTTGAAGCAGAGCTGTTTCAGGAGTTTTGCCACTTGTACGGGTGCAAGAAAATCCGGACCACCCCCTGCCATGCCCAGACCAACGGGATGTGTGAGAAAATTAACCATCTGGTCCTGAACCTCCTCAAAACATTGCCCCTGGAAGAGCGGAACTTGTGGCCGGAGAAGCTGCCAACTTTGTAGATATGTACAACAACACAACATACCCTGTAGTTCCACCAAGTGTACCCCGGCGTACCTGTTGGGGGCCCAACCTGGGCGATTGCCGGTAGACTTAGAGATGGGCTTGGAAGCGCCTGAAGCCCTGCCCTCCACCGCCAGTTGGGATGCCAAATGCCAAGTGCAGTACCGGCGGATTCAGGAGTATGTGGAGCGCAACCTGCGTCGGAGCTGGGAGAAGCAGGAACAGCGCTTTAACCAACAAGCTCCAGCTACTCCCTTCGAACCAGGAGACGTGGTGCTGAAGCATAAACGCAGAACCCATAAGCTTGACGATCAGTGGGAGAGGACCCCGTATGTTATACAGCCCACCGAATGGGGGAATGAGAAGACCTACCTGATCAGTCGCGACCAGGGGAGAACCACGACTACCGTTTCCAGAGACCACCTGAAGAAATGCCCGGATCCCCTGAAGTTAGTAGAAGAGGCCCCAGTTCCCGTGCCCCGTGATGAAGCCACAAAGAAAGAGGTGATCCATACCGTTATGGGAGATTTTCCAGCAGACTGGCCCATGCAGAATGGTGCGGTGATTGTTCCCGTGATAATGTTCCCGTAACCCACGGAAGAAGTGGAGACGGAAACGCCCGCCAGAGAACCAGCAGAGCCAGTGCCCAGGGATGCACCTACCCCCAGTCCACCTAGGCCTCTACCTACTCCACCCGACCTGTAGTCCCGCTCTCCCGTTACCTTCCACTGACACTCCAGTACTGAGACGATCCACCTGCCCCAACCTAGGTAGGCCCCCGCTTAGGTACAGGGAGACTGCCATTTAGGGGTGCGAGACTTGATTGTGTATATAAGTTGAATGAACCAGTAACCAATTGACGAGACACTCACCTGATTAGCAAACAGGACCCGTCCCCTTTGGGACTTGTGTGCAACCCCCGTTTTATCCGGCCACCCAAAACTTTTGGGCTTGTAAATATTGCCCTATCTGCCCCCTTAACATGCCTTCCCATTCCGTTAGCCTCTGGAGAGGCAGATTGGAGGAAGGACCCGCAGCAGAGCAGGCTGGGGTCCGGTCACCACCGGGAGCGGTGACCATCCTCCGGGGAGCCCTTTGACAACTGCCGGGTGCGCCGCACCGTACCCGTTCCCGCCTGGGTGATCTGGCCGTGTTCCTGTTTCCGGACTGGGGAAAAGAGGTAGCATCAAGGCTAGGTTGTTTGGGTGGGAAAGGCGGAAGAACATGAACCCGTTCCGTTTAATAAAGTTTGAAACGTTAAAGCAAAATGCCTCCCGTTATGGGAAGACCTTCAGTAACCATAGTTTGTACAAATGTTATTATAATTGTAAGTGTTTTTCCATTTTTTCTGTTTTACAGTTGAAAAATAAAAATAAACCGGAGTTGGTCAGGCAGCCTGCGAACGGTCTGCATTAAACCAAGGGGGACCCCAGAGGCCACAGGTAATAACACCTACCACATACACACACCCCCCCACCCCCTGTGAGGTCACACACACACGTCACCGAAAGGGAGACCTGATGCCTCCCTCAGGGCCAGTAGGGCACACCAGGTGGGCGGAGTCAGGTGGAAAGACACGCCCACCCAGGAGACTACTTTCCTGAGGCAGGAAGTTCAAGCAGTCTTTGAGATTAGTTTTTACAGGGACAGTGAGTGGTAGTGGAGCAGCTGTCAGGGACCCAGGTAGGAGCCTGGGACCCTTGAAACGTCAGGCAGGCAGACGATGGTGGCCGCCTGCAGGAGTACCGGTACGGCAACCGGCGGAACCATATGGACCGGGCCTGGGTTGGAGCCCGCCGGTCCTGAACTGGGGAGTCAACCGTGTACCGGAGCACCAGAAACCGGGTACTCAGACCCCGTCCTAGCTTAGAAGCCACTGAGTATAGGCAAATTGACTGCTTGCTGGCTGGACCTCACGGGTTCATCCACACCCAAAGTCCCGAAGAAGGCAAAAGCCCACCGAGACCGGGTGAGTACCACCGCCAAGGGCCAAACACCCGACGGGCCAGCGCCTGCGGGCAACCGAGGGCTCCTCCGGTAGCTCAATGCCGGGGAGCAGGCTACCACTGCCCAAGCAGGGGAGCCGAAACACAACTACCAGAGGTGCATGGGAAAGGGGCCACCATCAACCCCACAGGGGACATCAGCAGCCGGCTATGGGCTGCCATTAACTCCATATTACCCTGATTGCCATCGCACCAGGGTAATCAGGATGAGCCGGGTAGAGTCCCGGGACTGTTGCATCTAACAGATGCGGCATTTATGGGCAGCTGTTTGGTGATATTTTTAAGCTTTACCTTGGCTGGTATGAAAATTGGGGAGACCGCACACCGGTTTTTTAGAATTGTTTATTTATTTAGTTTACTGCACGATATAGACCGACCTACTGGTGGCTGTCATTGGTTGCAGAGAGACAACTGTCACTCAACGTGGGGGCGCCGTCTGACTGCAACCAGTCATAGACACCGGTGGGTGGGGGAAGCAGTGAATATGAGATGAGCGGCTGGCATTTTCAGAAGCAGAGGAAGCTGCGGTAGCAGTGTGGTGATCCGTGAGTATGAAGGAGAGAGAGAGATCGGTGAGAGAGAGAGAGATCGGTGGGGGGGAAAGAGATCAGTGTGCTGGAGAGAGATCGGTGAGAGAGAGAAATCAGGGAGAGAGAGATCAGTGAGAGAGAGATCAGTGAGAGAGACAGGGAGAGATTCGTGAGAGAGAGAGAGATCCGTGAAAGAGGGAGATCGGTGAGAGAGAGAGATCGGTGAGACAGAGATCGGTGAGAAAGAGATCGGTGAGAGAGAGTGAGGGAGAGATCCGTGATAGAGAGAGATCGGTGAGAGAGAAAATGGTGAGAGAGAGGGAGAGATCCATGAGAGAGAGAGATCCGTGAGTGAGAAAGATCGGTTAGAGAGAGATTGGTGAGAGAGAGATCAGAGAGAGAGAGACAGAGAGACCTGTGACACCTGTGACACCTCATTCATTTCAATGGGTGGAAAATGCAACCAAAACCCACTGAAGAAGTGAAATGCTGCTTTTTTACGATTTTGACAATATTTGACAAACAAAACGCTGCCTAAAAAAGCAACGTGCGCATGGAATTTTCTGACTTATCCTAGACTTTGCTGGGGAATCAAAATGCATGCATTTTGTCAATGACACAGTGCAGTTTTAAACGCAGCCAAAACGCAGGAAAAAAGCACACGTGCGGACAGGGCCTTAATGTTGTATGCTGTAAGGCAAATAGTATGAGAATAGAGGCACAAATGCTGGACCCAAGATCCTGCCCCCAGAGAAGACGATGACACAAGCACCCACCAGACATGAACTTCGCCCACTGAAGGGAGGAGTCAGGTCCGACAGTCGAATCACCAGCCCAAGGGGTAGCCAAAATATATACACTGCTTTACTTATGCAGGCCTGGTAATATATAGTGTACATGACATATATGCTGTATATATATATATATATATATATATATATATATATATATATATATATATAAAAAAAAATAATGGTGTAAGATGTATCAGCATATACTGTGAGTGAAGATGAAAGTGAGGGAAGATCAATTGAGTAAAAATTAATTATATATGAGATATACAGTGTGTCCAACCATATCCTGTCCACCGCCATTAACTTGAGAACGGCGGCAGCTATAGGCATAGAAGTGGTGTCTAGGTATAGTAAAGTAGCCATGCCCTATGCAATGAAACCACCTGTAGCGCCACCTGGTGGAAAAAATTTAATTGATGATGCCCTACAATTTTTTAGTTCACTTTTTTTCTCTATCTTGTTCCGTTTTCGAGATAAAAATGCTAACTCCGTTGTTTTCCACCTGGTGGCGCTATACCTTGTTTCATTGCGTAATGCATGGCTACTTTACTATACCTAGACACCACTTCTATGCCTATAGCTGCCGCTGTTCTCAAGTTAATGGCGGTGGACAGGATATGGGTGGACACACTGTACTGTATTTTTTGGCATATATACTGTATATGGGGGTTATAATAGACAAATTGTGTAAAAATGTAGATGTGTATGTAAACGATAAATAAAACTCCATAAAGTATGGTGAATTACTAATAATATATTAGTGACATAATGATAAGAATATACAAATGTACAAAATATACATAATAAATAAATATACAGATAAATATATTAGTGCCCAAACCATGTTATACATATATCATCCTACACATACACATACACAGTACACCAAAGGAAACGTGTATAATGAGAAAGAGAAAACACTGAATATAAATAATGAAATCAGAGGAAATGCTGGATATAATTTGATGAAGAGACTGCACTCATTTCTCCATACAAAGACATATAGTGATCTATAATTCATAAAAATGGAACAAAAATTAAGGTTTCATTTAAACCTCCTCGTTGTGTGCTACACAATAGCCAAATCCACTTGACCTCCTTCTGAGCTAAAAGTTGGCTGATGTTTCCTCCACTATACTGTATTCAGGATTAATATGATCGATACTGATAAATCTCAATCTCAGATGGATTCATGGTGCATCCTGAGATGTACAGGGATAGTTTTGAGCATTTCAATATGTTCCTCATTGGCTGCCACAAAAATGTCTCTTATATGTTCTCTAATTTGCACCTTGAATGGTCTGGTGGTTAACTCCTTCACCTCTGGCCGATTTTCCATTTTTTCACGTTCCCCTTCTTCTGAGAGCCGTAAATGTTTTATTTTTCTGTCAATCTTCCATATGAGGGCTTGATTTTTGCGGAATGAGTTGTAATTTTAAATGAAACTATGAGTTTTACTATATAGTGTACTGGAAAATGGCAAAAAAATCCAACTAATTGCAAAAAAAGTGCAATTGCACAGATTTTTTTTGAGATATTTTATTCACTGTGTTCACTATATGGTAAAACTGATGTGTTAGTGATGCCTCAGGTCGGTGTGAAATCGTAGACACCAAACATGTATAGGTTTAATTTTATTTAAGGGGATAGAAAAAATAAGAAGTTTGTCCAAAAAAAGTGGCGTACGTTTTGCGCCATTTTCCGCAACCCATAGCATTCTCATTTTTTGTGATCTAAGGTTCAGTGATGGCTTATATTTTACAATTATACAAAAAGACTGACCCGCACATCCCTTGGCTTATATTTTACGCCTCAAGCTGACGTTTTTAATGGTACCATTTTTGTGCAGATGTTACATTTTGATCACCTGTCATTGCATTTTGCGCAAAATATTGCGGTGACCAAAAATGTATTTGAGCACCCTTGTTGGCTGCCGCAGTGTTTTCTCTGGCTGGTCTAATGTATGTAAAGCGCTGTGGAATTAATAGCGCTATATAAGTGAATAAATATTATTATTATTATTATTATTATTATATTGACTAAAAGGGCCACTTAATATGGTGGTTATGGTGGTTTCCTAAAAAGAGCTACTCCTTGGCTAGGTCCTTCCCGGAGGGATATCTGGCTAGTTTCTATGTTGAGACTCCTAATAGAGGCTCCACGGATTTTTTTGATTTGCATGTTTCCCAGGGGGCAATGCACCTAGGATTTCACTGTGTTGAGCGCCCTCGTTGGCTGCTGGCAGTATTTTGTCTGGCTGGTCTCCCCGAGATCAGTTATTGTTTTGCCTTGTTGGTCTACTAGGCATTGCTCCCACCTGGCCAGAATCCTACTCCACACTGATGAGGGGCAATACCCCGAAACAGCTGTCTGTGGATGGATACCTGGCCTTGGTATTATCCTTGTCATATCTTTAAGCTTGTCAAAGAGTTGGATATTGACTAAAAGAGCCACTTAATATGGTGGTTACGGTGGTTTCCTAAAAAGAGCCACTCCTTGGCTAGGTCCTTCCCGGAGGGATATCTGGCTAGTTTCTGTGTCGAGACTCCTAACAAAGACTCCACTGACTTTTTTTGATTTGCAAAAATGTGTTTTTGGCATTTGTAATTTTGTTGCCGCTACGCCGTTTACAGATCAGATTAATTGATTTTATATTTTGATAGATCAGGCATTTCTGAATGCGGCTATACCAAATGTGTGTATATTTTTTATTTTTTTAACCCTTTCATTTTAAATTGAGTGAATGGGGGGTGATTTCGACTTTTATTTTTTTTTTTTTAATTTTTAAAACTTTTTTAACTTTTTTTTATTTTACTAGTCGCCCTAAGGGGTTATAAGGATCATTCTTTTCTCCCGATCAGGGCAGCACTGCTCAGATCGGGAGAAATGCTCATCTCTTGTAACCTGCAGTACTCTGCTGCTTGGTACAGGAACTGGGTCATATGAGCTACAGGACTCATCACATAGCCCTGTGCTACCATGACAACAATCAGATCCACATGATCACGTCACCTAACGTCTGGTGGAGGCCGGTGAGTATATGATTACCGCGATCGCGATTAAAATGGCGCTGTCATGTTTTGACAGCGCCATTTAAGGGGTTAACAGATACGGGTGGATAGCAATTCCACTCATGCCTGCAAGGCATACATGTCAACTGTACATGTCAACTGATGGCTATATAACGATTCTACATCACAGATGACAAGAATCATACCCTCTTTATTGTGTAGAGAATCAATTTTTGGAAGTAGGTCAACAGTAGAGATGAGCGAACCGGTCGCGGTTCGGCTCGAGGTTGGTTCGCCGAACGGACCTCCCGTTCGAGTTCGGTTCGTCGAACGTTCGACGAACCGAACTCGAACTGCATAGGAAACAATGGCAGGCAATCACAAACACAGAAAAACACTTAGAAAACACCCTCAAAGGTGTCCTAAAGGTGACAAACAACTCAAACACATTGGAAAGTGACAAGGACATATACTCATGCGAAAACAAAACAGCTGGACAAGGAAAAAGAGGAGGACACACAGATATAGGCATGGCACGCCCTTCTAAAATCATGTAAAACACCGCAAGGTGACTCCAAGCGGAGTCTCCCTTTTTTCCAAAAATTGGGCCACACACACACCCACCCCTTCAGTGGCAGCACTTGTGCCCCAGTTGTACACTTCACAGCTACATTTGCATCAAGCACATTCAAAAATACGCCATTCTTATCCGTCCCCAGGATGACACCGGGGTAGGTAGCAAAGTCTTTCCTGATCCCAGCTCTGTTCATCTTGGCTTCTTTTAAAAACACAGCAAGCAAGGGATACTCCAAGCGGAGTCTCCCTTTTTTCCAAAAATTGGGCCACACAGACACCCACCCCATCAGTGGCAGCACTTGGGCCCTAGTTGCAAACAGGATGTTTTGATTTGCATCAAGCACATTCAAAAATACGCCATTCTTATCCGTCCCCAGGATGACACCGGGGTACGTAGATAAAGTCTTTGCTGATCCATGACTTGTTCATCTTGGCTTCTTTTAAAAACAATGTAAGCAAGGGTTACTCCAAGCGGAGTCTCCCTTTTTTTCCAAAAATTGGGCCACACAGACACCCACCCCATCAGTGGCAGCACTTGGGCCCTAGTTGCAAACAGGATGTTTTGATTTGCATCAAGCACATTCAAAAATACGCCATTCTTATCCGTCCCCAGGATGACACCGGGGTAGGTAGCAAAGTCTTTCCTGATCCCAGCTCTGTTCATCTTGGCTTCTTTTAAAAACACAGCAAGCAAGGATTACTCCAAGCGGAGTCTCCCTTTTTTCCAAAAATTGGGCCCACACACACCCACCCCTTCAGTGGCAGCAGTTGTGCCCCAGTTGTACACTTCACAGCTAGATTTGCATCAAGCACATTCAAAAATACGCCATTCTTATCCGTCCCCAGGATGACACCGGGGTAGGTAGCAAAGTCTTTCCTGATCCCAGCTCTGTTCATCTTGGCTTCTTTTAAAAACACAGCAAGCAAGGGTTACTCCAAGCGGAGTCTCCCTTTTTTCCAAAAATTGGGCCACACAGACACCCACCCCATCAGTGGCAGCACTTGGGCCCTAGTTGCAAACAGGATGTTTTGATTTGAATCAAGCACATTCAAAAATACGCCATTCTTATCCGTCCCCAGGATGACACCGGGGTACGTAGATAAAGTCTTTGCTGATCCATGACTTGTTCATCTTGGCTTCTTTTAAAAACAATGTAAGCAAGGGTTACTCCAAGCGGAGTCTCCCTTTTTTTCCAAAAATTGGGCCACACAGACACCCACCCCATCAGTGGCAGCACTTGGGCCCTAGTTGCAAACAGGATGTTTTGATTTGCATCAAGCACATTCAAAAATACGCCATTCTTATCCGTCCCCAGGATGACACCGGGGTAGGTAGCAAAGTCTTTCCTGATCCCAGCTCTGTTCATCTTGGCTTCTTTTAAAAACACAGCAAGCAAGGGTTACTCCAAGCGGAGTCTCCCTTTTTTCCAAAAATTGGGCCACACAGACACCCACCCCATCAGTGGCAGCACTTGGGCCCTAGTTGCAAACAGGATGTTTTGATTTGCATCAAGCACATTCAAAAATACGCCATTCTTATCCGTCCCCAGGATGACACCGGGGTACGTAGATAAAGTCTTTGCTGATCCATGACTTGTTCATCTTGGCTTCTTTTAAAAACAATGTAAGCAAGGGTTACTCCAAGTGGAGTCTCCCTTTTTTTCCAAAAATTGGGCCACACAGACACCCACCCCATCAGTGGCAGCACTTGGGCCCTAGTTGCAAACAGGATGTTTTGATTTGCATCAAGCACATTCAAAAATACGCCATTCTTATCCGTCCCCAGGATGACACCGGGGTACGTAGATAAAGTCTTTGCTGATCCATGACTTGTTCATCTTGGCTTCTTTTAAAAACAATGTAAGCAAGGGTTACTCCAAGCGGAGTCTCCCTTTTTTTCCAAAAATTGGGCCACACAGACACCCACCCCATCAGTGGCAGCACTTGGGCCCTAGTTGCAAACAGGATGTTTTGATTTGCATCAAGCACATTCAAAAATACGCCATTCTTATCCGTCCCCAGGATGACACCGGGGTAGGTAGCAAAGTCTTTCCTGATCCCAGCTCTGTTCATCTTGGCTTCTTTTAAAAACACAGCAAGCAAGGGTTACTCCAAGCGGAGTCTCCCTTTTTTCCAAAAATTGGGCCACACAGACACCCACCCCATCAGTGGCAGCACTTGGGCCCTAGTTGCAAACAGGATGTTTTGATTTGCATCAAGCACATTCAAAAATACGCCATTCTTATCCGTCCCCAGGATGACACCGGGGTACGTAGATAAAGTCTTTGCTGATCCATGACTTGTTCATCTTGGCTTCTTTTAAAAACAATGTAAGCAAGGGTTACTCCAAGCGGAGTCTCCCTTTTTTTCCAAAAATTGGGCCACACAGACACCCACCCCATCAGTGGCAGCACTTGGGCCCTAGTTGCAAACAGGATGTTTTGATTTGCATCAAGCACATTCAAAAATACGCCATTCTTATCCGTCCCCAGGATGACACTGGGGTACGTAGATAAAGTCTTTGCTGATCCATGACTTGTTCATCTTGGCTTCTTTTAAAAACAATGTAAGCAAGGGTTACTCCAAGCGGAGTCTCCCTTTTTTTCCAAAAATTGGGCCACACAGACACCCACCTCATCAGTGGCAGCACTTGGGCCCTAGTTGCAAACAGGATGTTTTGATTTGCATCAAGCACATTCCAAATCCACAAGCATTTACTCTCCCCAGGATGACACAGGGGTAGTAAATTCCTTCTGGATCCATGACTTGTTCATTTTGATGAACGTCAGTCTGTCCACATTGTCACTGGACAGACGCGTGCGCTTATCTGTCAGCACACACCCAGCAGCACTGAATACACGTTCAGAGACAACGCTGGCAGCTGGACACGACAAAATCTCCAAGGCGTAACTGGAGAGCTCTGGCCATTTTTCTATGTTTGAAGCCCAAAAGGAGCAAGGCTCCAGTTGCACAGTCATGGCATCGATGTTCATTTGGAGATACTCCTGTATCATCCTCTCCAGCCGTTGAGTATGTGTCAGACTTGTTGTCTCTAGTGGCCTTGCAAAAGAGGGTCTAAAAAAATTATGAAAAGATTCCATAAAATTGCTGTTACCGGCACCAGATACGGTCCTACTGGTACGGGTAGACTGGTGAAGATGACGAGACCGTCCCATGTTTGTCAAGTTACAACTGGGAGATTCCCTCCCTGCACCTGCACGGTTGTTTGGTGGAAAAGCCGAGCTAAGATCGAGTAACAGCTTCTGCTGATACTCCTGCATACGTGCGTCCCTTTCTATGGCTGGAATTATGTCACAAAATTTGGACTTGTACCGGGGATCTAATAGTGTGGCAATCCAGTAGTCATCATCACTTCTAATTTTGACAATACGACTGTCATGTTGGAGGTAGTGCAACAAGAAGGCACTCATGTGTCTTGCGCAGCCATGCGGACCAAGTCCACGCTGTGTTTGTGGCATAGAGGTGCTAACCGTTCTTTCTTCCTCTGACATCTCCCCCCAACCTCTTTCAACTGAAATTTGACCAAGGTCTCCCTCATCCGCTGAGTCTTCCATGTCCATGGACAGTTCGTCCTCCATTTCTTCATGTTCTCCTGCACCTTGCTCAACATTTCGCCTGCTACTATGCGCCCTTGTCGATCCCTGTTCCCCATGGTCCCATGCCTGCTGCGTTGGTGATGATGAACGTCTGGATCTTGGTGATGTTGTTGTCCCTTGCACATATGAATCCTCCTGTAGTTCCTCCCCTTCATGTTGTCCCACCCCCTGACTCCGAATAGTGTTTAGCGTGTGCTCCAGCATGTAAATGACTGGAATCGTCATGCTGATAATGGCATTGTCAGAGCTAAACATATTCGTCGCCATGTCGAAACTGTGCAGAAGGGTGCATAGGTCCTTGATCTGAGACCACTCCATCAGGGTGATCTGCCCCACCTCTGCATCTCGTTGGCCCAGGCTATACGTCATGACGTATTGCACCAGGGCTCTGCGGTGCTGCCACAGTCGCTGTAACATGTGTAGAGTTGAATTCCAGCGTGTCACCACATCGCATTTCAGGCGATGAACCGGCAGGCCGAAAGACTTCTGGAGCGATGCAAGTCGCTCAGCTGCGGCGCTTGAACGCCGGAAGTGAGCAGACAGTTTTCGTGCCCTGTTCAGAAGGCCATCTAGGCCGGGATAGTGTGTTAAAAATTGCTGCACGACAAGGTTCAACACGTGAGCCATACAAGGTACGTGTGTCACCTTGCCCAGGCGAAGGGCCGCACCCAGGTTTGCAGCATTGTCGCACACGGCCTTACCAGGCTGCAGGTTGAGTGGAGACAACCATTTATTAAACTCGGACCGCAGAGCTGACCACAACTCCTCAGCTGTGTGACTCTTATTACCAAGACATGTCAAGCTAAAGACCGCCTGATGCCGTTGCGCTCGGCTGCCAGCATAGTAATGAGGCGTGCGTGATTCCTTCTGCGCAGTGAGAACGCTGGTGGCCTGACCAGGCAGGCTTGGGGCGGAGGTGGAGGACCCAGATGAGGTGGAGGATGCAGAAGCTGTGGCGGAACTTGGACAGACAGAGGATTGACACACAAGTCGTGGGGACGGCAAGACTTGTGCAGCAGACCCTTCACCATCTATCACCATAGTTACCCAGTGCCCAGTCAGCGACATGTAACGTCCCTGTCCATGCTTACTGGTCCAAGTATCGGTGGTGAAATGCACCCGTTCACACACAGAGTTTCTCAAGGAAGCGGTGATGTTGTGTGCGACATGCTGGTGTAGCGCGGGCACACCTTTCTTAGAGAAGTAGTGGCGACTAGGCATCTGGTACTGGGGCACAGCGACAGACATAAGGTCTCTAAAATCCTGTGTGTCCACTAGGCGGAAAGGCAGCATTTCGGTAGCCAACAGCTTACAGAGGGATAGAGTCAACCTCTTAGCTTTGTCATGGGTCGGAGGAAGTGGCCTTTTATTTGACCACAACTGAGGGACAGAGATCTGGCTGCTGTGTGTAGACGGTGTTGAGTAGGGTGTCCCTGGAAAAATGCAGGTTTGTGAGGAAAGTGCAGGCGGAGACATGATGTTGCCTTCATCCAACGTTGGTGCTATCGATGTCTGAGAGAGCTGTACACACTCACTTGTTTCCCCTTCCAAACCAACTGACGACCTTACAAGCAAACTGCCTGTTGCGGTTACAGTGGTGGAAGTTTTGCGTGGAAAAACAGGTGTGACAGCTGTCCCCACAGTCCTAGAAGATGAAGAGCGCGCGGATGCACTGGAAGGGGCGGGCGGTGGATGGTTCGCTCCGCTAGCCGGCATTGCAGCACGGTGAGCTTCCCACCGGGACTTATGATATTTATTCATGTGACGATTCATGGAAGAAGTTGTCAAACTGCTGAGGTTTTGACCTCTACTAACAGAATCATGACAAATGTTACATATCACATGAGTTGGGCGATCTTTTTCGATGTGAAAAAAGGCCCAGGCTAGGCAAGGCTTAGAGGCCATGCGACCTGTTGATCCACCCCGAATAATGCTCATAGGCAGAGTGGTGGCTGAGGATGCAGTTGTAGACGTGCTACCAGTGCTCCGACTCTGTCCAGCAAGGCGCAAGGTAACTTCGTCGTCGGTTGCATCCTCCTCCACCGCCTCTGTTGACCTCCTCGAGTGCAACACTGGGGGTTGACAGTAGGTGGGATCTAGAACGTCATCATCAATTGTTGTGTTTGCACTCCCCTCCCCCTAAGACCGAGCCTCTTCTTGCCCTGACCGAATATTTAAGTTGTCATCCCAATCGGGTATCTGCGTCTCATCTTCATCAGTATGTTCCTCATTGTCTATAACCACAGGTGTTAAAGTTTGTGACAAAGGGTCAACATTATGCTCAGAAACTTGGTCCTCACGGCCTGAATCTGAGTCACAAAGGTTCTGGGCATCACTGCAGACCATTTCCTGTTCTGTACTCACTGTAGCTTGGGAGCAGACCTCTGATTCCCAGGCTATAGTGTGACTGAACAGCTCTGCAGACTCAGCCATCTCAGTTCCACCATACTGTGCAGGGCTGATGGAGACTTCAGAGCTGGGAGAAATCAAGTGTGATTGGGATGACAACTCAGAGGAATGGTGTTTTTTGGATGCGGTACTTGAAGTGGCTGAGAGGGCACTTGTTGGACCACTTGAGATCCATTCAAGCATTTTCCTTTTTTGCCCATCATCTACCTTTGTTCCTCTTGTTCGTGTCCGTAAAAAAGGGAGCACATCGGATTGTCCACAATAAGTAGTAGACATCTTACTTTTGCTAGTAGATGGTCTATCTTCAGCAGATGATAATGGAGCTTTGCCACCTTCCCCACTGACAAAACATTTTTTGCCTTTTCCACCACGCCTCTTCCCCTTTCCACCAGCATCTGTCATTTTGCCACTCATGTTGATTGCGACAAGATTGTGGACTGAAAATGTGGTAGTAAAAATTGAGAGGTGGTGAAGATTGCAGTGGTGGTCTAGCTTTATTAACAGCAGAATAATAAAGAATAAATATCCCTGACAATGTAACTTAGTTATAATTCGTTGGAGTGTGCAACGCAGGCAGACGTGCTGCAAATGTCTTGGCACTAGTGGGACTATAGCAAAGTCCAATAGCCACGTATAGGATGCCACTAGGTACACTGAGTGTTTGCTAGTATAATGGCTTCGTTATAATTAGTTGGAGTGTGCAACGCAGGCAGATGCGCTCTGCAAATGTCTTGGCACTAGTGGGACTATAGCAAAGTCCAATAGCCACGTATAGGATGCCACTAGGTACACTGTGTGTTTGCTAGTATAATGGCTGAGTTTAAAAAACTTGGAGTGTGCAATGCAGGCAGATGTGCTCTGCTAATGTCTTTGCACTAGTGGGACTATAGCAAAGTCCAATAGCCACGTATAGGATGCCACTAGGTACACTGAGTGTTTGCTAGTAAAATTGCTTCGTTATAATTAGTTGGAGTGTGCAACGCAGGCAGATGCGCTCTGCAAATGTCTTGGCACTAGTGGGACTATAGCAAAGTCCAATAGCCACGTATAGGATGCCACTAGGTACACTGAGTGTTTGCTAGTATAATGGCTTCGTTATAATTAGTTGGAGTGTGCAACGCAGGCAGATGCGCTCTGCAAATGTCTTGGCACTAATGGGACTATAGCAAAGTCCAATAGCCACGTATAGGATGCCACTAGGTACACTGAGTGTTTGCTAGTATAATGGCTTCGTTATAATTTGTTGGAGTGTGCAACGCAGGCAGATGCGCTCTGCAAATGTCTTGGCACTAGTGGGACTATAGCAAAGTCCAATAGCCACGTATAGGATGCCACTAGGTACACTGAGTGTTTGCTAGTATAATGGCTTCGTTATAATTAGTTGGAGTGTGCAACGCAGGCAGATGCGCTCTGCAAATGTCTTGGCACTAGTGGGACTATAGCAAAGTCCAATAGCCACGTATAGGATGCCACTAGGTACACTGTGTGTTTGCTAGTATTATGGCTGAGTTTAAAAAACTTGGAGTGTGCAATGCAGGCAGATGTGCTCTGCTAATGTCTTTGCACTAGTGGGACTATAGCAAAGTCCAATAGCCACGTATAGGATGCCACTAGGTACACTGAGTGTTTGCTAGTAAAATTGCTTAGTTTAAAAAACTTGGAGTGTGCAATGCAGGCAGATGTGCTCTGCAAATGTCTTGGCCCTAGTGGGACTATAGCAAAGTCCAATAGCCACGTATAGGATGCCACTAGGTACACTGAGTGTGTGCTAGTATAATGGCTTCGTTATAATTAGTTGGAGTGTGCAACGCAGGCAGATGCGCTCTGCAAATGTCTTGGCACTAGTGGGACTATAGCAAAGTCCAATAGCCACGTATAGGATGCCACTAGGTACACTGAGTGTTTGCTAGTATAATGGCTTCGTTATAATTAGTTGGAGTGTGCAACGCAGGCAGATGCGCTCTGCAAATGTCTTGGCACTAGTGGGACTATAGCAAAGTCCAATAGCCACGTATAGGATGCCACTAGGTACACTGAGTGTTTGCTAGTATAATGGCTTCGTTATAATTTGTTGGAGTGTGCAACGCAGGCAGATGCGCTCTGCAAATGTCTTGGCACTAGTGGGACTATAGCAAAGTCCAATAGCCACGTATAGGATGCCACTAGGTACACTGAGTGTTTGCTAGTATAATGGCTTCGTTATAATTAGTTGGAGTGTGCAACGCAGGCAGATGCGCTCTGCAAATGTCTTGGCACTAGTGGGACTATAGCAAAGTCCAATAGCCACGTATAGGATGCCACTAGGTACACTGTGTGTTTGCTAGTATAATGGCTGAGTTTAAAAAACTTGGAGTGTGCAATGCAGGCAGATGTGCTCTGCTAATGTCTTTGCACTAGTGGGACTATAGCAAAGTCCAATAGCCACGTATAGGATGCCACTAGGTACACTGAGTGTTTGCTAGTAAAATTGCTTAGTTTAAAAAACTTGGAGTGTGCAATGCAGGCAGATGTGCTCTGCAAATGTCTTGGCCCTAGTGGGACTATAGCAAAGTCCAATAGCCACGTATAGGATGCCACTAGGTACACTGAGTGTGTGCTAGTATAATGGCTTCGTTATAATTAGTTGGAGTGTGCAACGCAGGCAGATGCGCTCTGCAAATGTCTTGGCACTAGTGGGACTATAGCAAAGTCCAATAGCCACGTATAGGATGCCACTAGGTACACTGAGTGTTTGCTAGTATAATGGCTTCGTTATAATTAGTTGGAGTGTGCAACGCAGGCAGATGCGCTCTGCAAATGTCTTGGCACTAGTGGGACTATAGCAAAGTCCAATAGCCACGTATAGGATGCCACTAGGTACACTGAGTGTTTGCTAGTATAATGGCTTCGTTATAATTTGTTGGAGTGTGCAACGCAGGCAGATGCGCTCTGCAAATGTCTTGGCACTAGTGGGACTATAGCAAAGTCCAATAGCCACGTATAGGATGCCACTAGGCACACTGAGTGTTTGCTAGTATAATGGCTTCGTTATAATTAGTTGGAGTGTGCAACGCAGGCAGATGCGCTCTGCAAATGTCTTGGCACTAGTGGGACTATAGCAAAGTCCAATAGCCACGTATAGGATGCCACTAGGTACACTGTGTGTTTGCTAGTATAATGGCTGAGTTTAAAAAACTTGGAGTGTGCAATGCAGGCAGATGTGCTCTGCTAATGTCTTTGCACTAGTGGGACTATAGCAAAGTCCAATAGCCACGTATAGGATGCCACTAGGTACACTGAGTGTTTGCTAGTAAAATTGCTTAGTTTAAAAAACTTGGAGTGTGCAATGCAGGCAGATGTGCTCTGCAAATGTCTTGGCCCTAGTGGGACTATAGCAAAGTCCAATAGCCACGTATAGGATGCCACTAGGTACACTGAGTGTGTGCTAGTATAATGGCTTCGTTATAATTTGTTGTAGTGTGCAACGCAGGCAGATGCGCTCTGCAAATGTCTTGGCACTAGTGGGACTATAGCAAAGTCCAATAGCCACGTATAGGATGCCACTAGGTACACTGAGTGTGTGCTAGTATAATGGCTTCGTTATAATTTGTTGGAGTGTGCAACGCAGGCAGATGCGCTCTGCAAATGTCTTGGCACTAGTGGGACTATAGCAAAGTCCAATAGCCACGTATAGGATGCCACTAGGTACACTGAGTGTTTGCTAGTATAATGGCTTCGTTATAATTAGTTGGAGTGTGCAACGCAGGCAGATGCGCTCTGCAAATGTCTTGGCACTAGTGGGACTATAGCAAAGTCCAATAGCCACGTATAGGATGCCACTAGGTACACTGAGTGTTTGCTAGTATAATGGCTTCGTTATAATTTGTTGTAGTGTGCAACGCAGGCAGATGCGCTCTGCAAATGTCTTGGCACTAGTGGGACTATAGCAAAGTCCAATAGCCACGTATAGGATGCCACTAGGTACACTGAGTGTGTGCTAGTATAATGGCTTCGTTATAATTTGTTGGAGTGTGCAACGCAGGCAGATGCGCTCTGCAAATGTCTTGGCACTAGTGGGACTATAGCAAAGTCCAATAGCCACGTATAGGATGCCACTAGGTACACTGAGTGTTTGCTAGTATAATGGCTTCGTTATAATTAGTTGGAGTGTGCAACGCAGGCAGATGCGCTCTGCAAATGTCTTGGCATTAGTGGAACTATAGCAAAGTCCAATAGCCACGTATAGGATGCCACTAGGTACACTGTGTGTTTGCTAGTATAATGGCTGAGTTTAAAAAACTTGGAGTGTGCAATGCAGGCAGATGTGCTCTGCTAATGTCTTTGCACTAGTGGGACTATAGCAAAGTCCAATAGCCACGTATAGGATGCCACTAGGTACACTGAGTGTTTGCTAGTATAATGGCTTCGTTATAATTAGTTGGAGTGTGCAACGCAGGCAGATGCGCTCTGCAAATGTCTTGGCACTAGTGGGACTATAGCAAAGTCCAATAGCCACGTATAGGATGCCACTAGGTACACTGAGTGTTTGCTAGTATAATGGCTTCGTTATAATTTGTTGGAGTGTGCAACGCAGGCAGATGCGCTCTGCAAATGTCTTGGCACTAGTGGGACTATAGCAAAGTCCAATAGCCACGTATAGGATGCCACTAGGTACACTGAGTGTTTGCTAGTATAATGGCTTCGTTATAATTAGTTGGAGTGTGCAACGCAGGCAGATGCGCTCTGCAAATGTCTTGGCACTAGTGCGACTATAGCAAAGTCCAATAGCCACGTATAGGATGCCACTAGGTACACTGAGTGTTTGCTAGTATAATGGCTTCGTTATAATTAGTTGGAGTGTGCAACGCAGGCAGATGCGCTCTGCAAATGTCTTGGCACTAGTGGGACTATAGCAAAGTCCAATAGCCACGTATAGGATGCCACTAGGTACACTGAGTGTTTGCTAGTATAATGGCTTCGTTATAATTTGTTGGAGTGTGCAACGCAGGCAGATGCGCTCTGCAAATGTCTTGGCACTAGTGGGACTATAGCAAAGTCCAATAGCCACGTATAGGATGCCACTAGGTACACTGAGTGTTTGCTAGTATAATGGCTTCGTTATAATTAGTTGGAGTGTGCAACGCAGGCAGATGCGCTCTGCAAATGTCTTGGCACTAGTGGGACTATAGCAAAGTCCAATAGCCACGTATAGGATGCCACTAGGTACACTGTGTGTTTGCTAGTATAATGGCTGAGTTTAAAAAACTTGGAGTGTGCAATGCAGGCAGATGTGCTCTGCTAATGTCTTTGCACTAGTGGGACTATAGCAAAGTCCAATAGCCACGTATAGGATGCCACTAGGTACACTGAGTGTTTGCTAGTAAAATTGCTTAGTTTAAAAAACTTGGAGTGTGCAATGCAGGCAGATGTGCTCTGCAAATGTCTTGGCCCTAGTGGGACTATAGCAAAGTCCAATAGCCACGTATAGGATGCCACTAGGTACACTGAGTGTGTGCTAGTATAATGGCTTCGTTATAATTAGTTGGAGTGTGCAACGCAGGCAGATGCGCTCTGCAAATGTCTTGGCACTAGTGGGACTATAGCAAAGTCCAATAGCCACGTAGAGGATGCCACTAGGTACACTGAGTGTTTGCTAGTATAATGGCTTCGTTATAATTAGTTGGAGTGTGCAACGCAGGCAGATGCGCTCTGCAAATGTCTTGGCCCTAGTGGGACTATAGCAAAGTCCAATAGCCACGTATAGGATGCCACTAGGTACAGAGTGTTTGCTAGTATAATGGCTGAGTTTAAAAAACTTGGAGTGTGCAATGCAGGCAGATGTGCTCTGCAAATGTCTTGGCACTAGTGGGACTATAGCAAAGTCCAATAGCCACGTATAGGATGCCACTAGGTACACTGAGTGTTTGCTAGTAAAATTGCTTAGTTTAAAAAACTTGGAGTGTGCAATGCAGGCAGATGTGCTCTGCAAATGTCTTTGCACTAGTGGGACTATAGCAAAGTCCAATAGCCACAGATAGGATGCCACTAGGTACACTGAGTGTTTGCTAGTATAATGGCTTAGTTAGAATGAGTTGGAGTGTGCAGAGGACAAGAGGGTACAGTGGCAGGATTGTGGTGCTCTGGGTAGAGGAATGGAAGCCTGCCTTTCTATTCCCTCCTAATGGTGAAATGCAGGGAGGAAATCCCTGACCTGGGCTACACAGACGCTGTTGCTGTTTGCAGGACCTGTCACCTATGGCTCTCTGACCCTGCCGGTACGAGCCCTTAAAAGGACTGCTAGAATGTGCTCTCCCTAAGCTGTCTAACGCTGTGTATGCAGCGCATACAGCTGTATCGGCGATAGGACAAAGGACGGAACTGCGACAGTGATGTCTGACACCAAAGACGCAGAAGGCAGATAATGGCGATCGTGAAGAAAATGTCCGGTTTTATAATGCAGGGACATGTGACATGCAGATCCTATCACACATGCCGTTGCTTCTCTGCCTCAAAGTCCACTTAGGTGTGTGTGTGTCTGTGATTGGCTGACATGCTGGCCAGCCCCACAAGACGCGCGCGCTTAGGGAAGGAAGACAAGAAAAAAAAAAAAAAATGGCGATCGCCATTATAGAAACAGCAGTGATCTGAAGGCGCTGTTCACGCACACTATACACTGAAATGTGATAATAGTTTGATTCACAGAGTGACTTACACTATTACAGCAGAAACCAAGCTAAGATTTAGCTGTTTTTTGGCTGCTAGAACCGTTCTCGAACGTTTCTAGAACTATCGAGCTTTTGCAAAAAGCTCGAGTTCTAGTTCGATCTAGAACATGCCCCAAAATCACTCGAGCCTAGAACTGGAGAACCACGAACCACGAACCGCGCTCAACTCTAGTCAACAGTGTCACAAAGATACGATGATAAAGTTTCATCCATCTGTTTTAGCTGTGAGTCAAGGTACATTCTCCATTAATCTACCAACCCCATAGATTAAAGGCTTACTTTGTGGGTTACCTTTATCCTTGAGGACTTTTGGTAACAAGTATAACATTGGTATTGAAGGTTCCTTAGTCAAAAGTATTTCATAGATTACTTTAGGGATCAAATTCTTGACACATGCGCTTTGAAGAGTTTTTGCTATTTCAGATCAGTAGGATGATAAAGGGTTAAACGTAAGACATTTATAACACACTTTATCCCTTAGCATACGCGACGCCTCCATCTCATGCATATTACAGGGCCAGCGTCAGGCTGCCACTAAGGGGAGCTGGAGTCCTGCAGGGAAAGGCACTACACGGAGCTGAATAAGCAAGAAGGGGAACTCACAGTGTGTGCTGGTGCAGTGTCTCGCAGCATCAGCCAGAAAGCAGAAGCGGGGAATGGTCTGGCAGGCCAACTTATATACAGTACGACTAAAAGGAAGACTGGAGCAATGAGCAGAGGCGGGGTCGAGGTCAGGCTGAGGTCAGTACCAGAGGAAGCAACTGAGTGAGGAGGTAGGAGAGGGGGGAACAACCAGGGCTATTGTGTGATGGAAGAAGGAGCTGGGTAAGAGGAATGGCAGAACGACGTAGGGACGGAATACAGAGAGAGACCGAGGACACAGGAAGGGGACAGATTAGGATCACACTTACAGGGACCAGCAATCACAGGCAAAGCAGTGCTAAGCTTATACCCGGCGCTGGTTCACCAGAGATGACAGTATGTAAAGCATCCAAGCTCCGGAAGTGAGGCCCGGGAGAAGACTCCACCCCCGAGCCATGTGAACGGGGAGGCGAATCCGTGACAGCCAGATTATGACATTGCCACCTTTGTCCGCTGGCTTGTAAACAACGTCATAGATTTTTTGGAGATGTTTAAGGAATTGTTGTTCATCTATTGTTAAATTTTCCCTCACAGTGTTAGTAGGGATCTCCTCAAATGCTTTGGAGACTAAAGGATACTTTACACACTGCGATATCGGTCCCAATATTGCTAGTGTGGGTACCCGCTCCCATCTGTTGCGCGACACGGGCAAATCGCTGCCCGTGCCGCACAACATCGCCCAGACCCGTTACACATACTTACCTGCCCGGCGACGTCGCTGTGACCGGCGAACCGCCTTCTTTCTAAGGGGGCGGTCCATGCGGCGTCACAGCGACGTCACTGAGCGGCCGCCCAATAGCATCGGAGGGGCGGAGATGAGTGGGACATAACATCCCGCCCACCTCCTTCCTTCCTCATAGCGGCCGGGAGGCAGGTAAGGAGAGCTTCCTCGTTCCTGCGGCGTCCCACATAGCGATGTGTGCTGCCACAGGAGCGATGAACTACATCGTTACTGCTGCAGTAACGATAATTGAGAATGGACCCCCAGGTCACCGATGAGCGATTTTGCATGTTTTTGCAAAGATGCAAAATCGCTCATCGGTGTCACACGCAGCAACATCGCTAATGCGGCCGGATGTGCGTCACAAATTCCGTGACCCCAACGACTCCGCATTAGCGATGTCGCAGCGTGTAAAGCCCCCTTAAGTTCACAAATTGGGACAGATAGAGAAAGTAGGGATTTTTTAGACTTCTGATACAATGTATTAGGAATCTTACCTAGATGTGATATATCTTGTTCCTCTTCCAAATCCTGTTGAATTGATACAGCTTCCTGTTCCTTAGTTAATGGGAAGCGTTTTTGCATACTCTCATTGTGAAACCACAAGATGACAGAACATGCGAAGATGTTAAGATCTTTTATTGCTGTAAATGGATCATATTGTATAGAAGGTGGGAATGTTAGTTCCCTAGAGAGGAGAGATAATTCTGCACTAGAAAATATATGTGAGGACAGATTTACCATTAATGTGTTGTAGCTTTATCTTTGTTCTTCTGTTTATTGTGTGAAATCTTGGTATCCCACTTTCTTATATTGTTACCAAACCTTGTGGTCATCACTACCTGAGAACAATCCGATTGTTCCCCTCCTGAATATGCTGAAGAAATAGACAAAGTATGTGCATTCTGATTAGGTAATGGTAGATGTCTCCATCTATATACTCTATTTTGTTCAAAGCTAACAGTGTCTCTCAGTAACTTTTTTGCCTGGGATTCACGGATCTCCATTTCCCATTCATTAGTGCGTTTTTCCATATTCAAGTTGAAGATATTAATTATATTCGTAGTGGACACATTCGTTAAAGTTGAATAAATTTCATCAATTTTATGAGAGGTCAAGGATTTTTGGTTGAGGCCAATGAGGTGTTCCATAAATTGCATGGAGCTCTTTGTACATATATTCCCCCATTTAGTAGTAAAATCACTGTCAGTGATAGGGAAAGAAGGAAAAACTTGTATGCGTAAACCACGTGGTATCATTGTCTTAAAGACATAATTTTCCAAAAAGGCCTTGTTACACCAGATCTTGATTCTTTTGTGGATAAGCCGCTGAATGGTAATTTGTAATTTGCTCACATTCTTATGCTCTTCAGGTGTTCAAGTTACCACAGTAGTGTTAAAAACACGGGCAATTTGCGATTTGCCAGCTACTTTCCCTGGCTTTATAGTCCATTACAACAGTGTTCAGAGAAAAAGGTCTGTGAAAATACACAGCATGAACTATAAATATATACATACATATACATACATATATATATTGTGAGACAGGGGATATAGCTCAGCTGGGATCTTTGCTTTGGTCCAAGCGAGTGGCTATGGATTCACAGATGACAGCGGCAGACTGGCAGGTTCCACACAGATACGGCCACTGCCGTGTTTATTGTGTACACTTATCTCTCAGTGTTACACATGCAAAAACAGGAAAATAAATGTCTAAGGCCGTCTGGCCACTAACTAACAACAGAATGCTAACTACAAAATAAACCTATGTAACAAACAAAACAGTATTCTCTTACTGTGTCGGTTACTCAGCACAGCATGCGGAGGTGTGGAGTCTCAGCACTAGCAGCCATGAGCCTGTACTGCTCTCCTCAGCAGTCTCTTTGTTCTGAATGCCTCCTGATTATTTCAGCTGATCCAGTGAGGAATCAAAACCTGGATTGAATGTGGAGAAGTGAGCAACCAGTTCCACTGCCATTCCTACTGATTGCTCCAGGAAAAACCGAGCCCAAAATTACACTGAAATAAACAGGCTCCAGTGAATAACTTATTGCTGAGCCAGATCTGACTTTCCCAGCCTTTCCCAGCCCATTTGCATGGGTTGACTGCTCCACAGTCAGTACATGCAGAGATATGAAATGAACCGAGGGGAAACATACCTGTTCTCTAGTACTTCTCCGCATCTCACAATATATATATATATATATATATATATATATATACATACATATATATATATATATATACAGTATATATATATATATATATATATATATATATATACACACAATTTTAAAGTACCCCAAATTAATATTAACATAAATAGGTGCATAGTAATAAATCAGAATTGAGGGGTATAGATAGATGGACTAAAATAAATTACCAACCACCATACACTGAAACATACTGTACATGAAAAATGTGCGCTATAAAACAGAATCAGTATAAAAAAATTCTCTTTATTGAATAATTTAAAATAATGAAAAAATAAACATATATATCACAAGTGGCATTGCTTACAAGACACAGGGATGACCCAAACAATAATCTAAAATATACAGCATATACATCTGAAGGAATATACATATAACAATGTGATATTGCAAATTAATGACCTGTATTACCAATAAAGAGACCTGTGCAAAATATCTACACTACCGCATAACTACCGCATAAAAAGAGATAGTAACATGTGTAATGATAATGGTATTAACAAAATGACTGTAACAGTAACACTCTTTAAAATAACGTAAGTAGCAGCAAAAATTGATAAGTTGCAGAGGTGCTTTTGGTAATATAATAGTAGCTTATCAATAAAGTGGTATGGTATATACACCGTGTGCAGAATTATTATGCAAGTTGTATTTTAGAGGATTTTTTTATTATTGATCAACAACTATGTTCTCAATCGACCCAAATGACTCATAAATATCAAAGCTTAATATTTTTGGAAGTTGGAGTGGGTTTTTTAGATTTGGCTAAGGCCCCCTTCACACGTCAGTGATTTTTGTACGTATGTTCTTTTTTTATATGTATCAGAATCACTGACATACGCAGACCCATTATAATCAATGGGTCTGCTCACACATCAGTGATTTTTCACTGAACGTGTCAACGTGCAGCGTACATGCGTGTCCGTGATTCTGCACGGAGACAAGTCTGTTTTTTTCTGGTATCACTGATGACCCTATGGTGTGATCCGTGTGTGATCCGTGAAACACGTACCAGAAAAACACTGACATATTAAATAATAAACATTTGCAACTCACCTTTCCAGCGATTTGCTGTGCAGCCTGTGCTCTCTGCAGCTCCTGCCCGGCTCATGAATATTCATGAAAGCAGGAACAGCCGACCCGGAAGTAGCTGCAGAGAGCGGTGGGCGGACGCTGCAAAGCCAAGGAGTTCAGCACCATGGACAGCAGGAGCGAAGGCAGGTGAGTAATACCCATTTGCAATAACGGATCACGGATCATGGATTGCACATGTATAACCCACGTGTGCCGTGAATCACGGAACACGGAGGGACATGTGCGTGTTTTACACATCAGTGAAGAACGTCAGTGTTTTTCACTGACGTGTGAAACGGGCCTTAGGTGGATATCTGTTTGTGCAGGTAACTATTACTGTGCAGAATTATTAGGCAACTTAATAAGAACCAAATATATTCCCATCTTACTTGTTTATTTTCACTAGGTAAACCAATATAACTGCACAAAATTTAGAAATAAACATTTCTGACATGCAAAAACAAAACCCCAAAAAATTAGTGACCAATATAGTCATCTTTCTTTATGATAACACTCAACAGCCTACCATCCATAGATTCTGTCAGTTGCTTGATCTCTTTACGATCAACATTGCGTGCAGCAGCCACCACAGCCTCCCAGACACTGTTTCGAGAGGTGTACTGTATTCCCTCCCTGTACATTTTATGAGGGACCACAGGTTCTCTATGGGGTTCACATCAGGTGAACAAGGGGGCCATGTCATTATTTTTTCTTCATCTTTTAGACCTTTACTGGCCAGCCACGCTGTGGAGTAGTTGGATGCATGTGATGGAGCATTGTCCTGCATGAAAATCATGTTTTTCTTGAACGATACCATCTTCTTCCTGTACCACTGCTTGAAGAAGTTGTCTTCTAGAAACTGGCAATAAGTCTGGGAGTTGAGCTTCACTCCATCCTCAACCCGAAAAAGTCCCACAAGTTCATCTTTGATGATACCAGCCCATACCAGTACCCCACCTCCACCTTGCTGGCATCTGAGTCGGAGTGGAGCTCTTTGCCCTTTACTGATCCAGCCTCTGGCCCATCCATCTGGCCCATAAAAAGTCACTGTTATTTCATCAGTCCATAAAACCTTTGAAATATCAGTCTTAAGATATTTCTTGGCCCAGTCTTGATGTTTTATCTTATGTTTCTTGTTCAAAGGTGGTTGTTTTTCAGCTTTCTTTGCCTTGGCCATGTCCCTGAGTATGGCACACCTTGTGTTTTTTCATACTCCAGTAACGTTGCAGCTCTGAAATATGGCCAAACTGGTGCAAAATTCATCTTGGCAGCTTCACGCTTGAGTTTCCTCAATTCATGGGCAGTTATTTTTCGCTTTTTTTGCCCAACACGCTTCTTGCGACCTTGTTGACTATTTGCCATGAAACGCTTGATTGTTCGGTGTTTTGTCAATTTCAAGACTGCTGCATGCCTCTGCAAGACATCTCACAATTTTGCACTTTTCAGAGCCCGTCAAATCTCTCTTCTGACCCATTTTGCCAAAAGAAAGGAAGTTGCCTAATACTTAAGCACACCTTATATAGGGTGTTGATGTCATTACAGCACACCCCTCCTCATTACAGAGATGCACATCACCTGATTTACTTAATTGGTAGTTGGATCTCAAGCCTATACAGCTTGGAGTAGTACAATATGTATAAAAAGTATCATGTGATCAAAATACTCATTTGCCTAATAATTCTGCACACAGTGTAAATGTAATAGTAACAATCACTATAGCAGCAGCATTCACATTAAAGTAGAGTAAAATAGCAGCAAAAGATGATAATGTGCATAAATGTGCATAAATGCTTAAGGTAAAAAAAGTTGCTAGGGTATACAGTCAACAATATATCATTGGTAGCATTGAAAGCATGTGCACTACGCTAGGCATCAGCGTTCAATGTTGTATGTTGTATGCTATTTACTCAGGCCAAGAACCAAGGATGTGTGAGTCTGGCCTAAATTTAAGTCTCTAATCACATTAGCATCATGAGTTAGAAATACTACAGGTTGCAGCTACACTATATGTAAGAAGGTGATCGTATGCAATAATACAGACAATGAGGAGGCAGTGGTGACTAAACCAACAGTTTATTTACTATTTACAAATCAAGGATTAATAATTTAAATATCAGATATTGGCATAGCACAGCTAACAGTAGTAAATCAGAATATTTCACAGTGGATTAATCAGCAGCACAAGTATAACAAATGCAATGACAGTATTCTTTACACAATGTTATTACACAGTATTATTTTTAGCAATAACGGTCACCTTTGGCATTATCATTCTTTAGATTCCTCTATCAGAAAAATGTCAGTGACACGTTATTGGTTGCCGTTGTCTACTTATCGAATCAATGCATACTGCGTATGTGCCATAAGGGGGTCATAGAATTATAGGCCGCAAATCCAAATTGGGAGATCTCTGCACACCTTCTACTGGCTCGCCAGCTTCGTTCTCGGAAGCGGGGCTTAAGTTCCCATTTAATACTGTATCTCTGTACAACAGTCCATGGAAACATTCCTCTTCTACAGACGGATTTTCTTTCTGGCCTATCCCAGGTCGATTCACAGTCTTCTACTGGTGCTGATCATAAGTCTTCCACTGGTGCAGGTCATGGTCTTCTGCTGGCTCAGGTCATGGTCTTCTATTTGCAAAGGTTACAGTCTTCCTCTTAGCTCAGATCACAGATCTTCGTCTGTGCTCTGGTCACTGATTTTCCACTCAGCTCAGTTCACCGATCATCCTGCTGTAGGTTCTGAAATCAGCTCCTACTCTTCTTGGCTTCGCCAGGCCTCTTTATTTAGTAACTGTGACACACTTTCACTTAACCTGGTGTTTCTTCTTATTCTTCTCCCTCAGGGAAACTGATGATTTGCTTTGTTATTCCGGATGTTCTCTTTTTGTTCCTGCTCTTACAATTGCTGGCCACCAGCTGGCAATATTTACTTATTTAAGTCTCAAAGATACTCAACTCTCTTACTTTGCTCTCTTCTTTTAACTCTCCAGTGCTTGGATGATAAAGACCTTGTCATCTGTTGTTGCGCCATGAGGCAGCCGAAATGTAGCTAGTATTTGCTCATACACTTGTGTTTTCTGCATTATTCACTGACAGATGAAATTGTCCTGTGCATACCTTATGGTTGGGACACAAACATTGACTTGCTCGGTTCTGTAATGTTCTTCTTCGGAGGACTCCTCCTGGCCATTTGGACCTTCTGATATGGCTCTGTGGGCTTCAGTCACCACCACTCATCTTCATGATCAACAGCCCCCATCAGCACAGCACACCTTTGTTCCCTGTGGTGTTCGACCATTTCTTACCTTTGGACACAGAGTGGAACATGTTATGATGGTGCACCCATTCTAGTGTCCCTTCTTCACTTTCAGGTTGGACTTCATAAACCAGATGTGTGGGTAGGACTCTTCTGGTGACTTGTTGTGGGTTAGCCTCCCATTTGTAGTCCAACCTCTAGGGTGCTTTGCTCGTATATTTACTCTATCGCTGGTTCGCAGTGACACCTTTTGCATCAGGGTCAAATCTGGATGGCTCATTTCCTGGAACTTCTGTTCAATTAGCTGCCCCAGCATCTGCAACCGATGCTGATGTTCTTGCACCCAGGATGATGTGCTTATCCTGGTGAAATCTTTGACATCAAGATCTAGCATGGTTATTTCATTGCTGTTACAGATGAACAGCAGTGTGTAGCACATGTACCCTTTGTTGCCATGAGCCAAATATTATACACCCACATCAACTCTGGGATGAAGTCAAGCCACCTCGTCTTCTGGTCATCTTCCAGCATTCTTAACATCTGCAACAATGTCTTATTCATAAGGCATCATCTGAGACTTTTCGATATCATAGAGTCAATGTAGCTTTTCAGTGACTCTCCCTTGGAAGCAGGCTCCTTGGTCAGAATGGATCTTCTTCATACATCCATGCACATGGATGAATCTTAGCAGATGACTCACGCCACTTACTCAGGCATCTGTTCCGGGGTCAGGGTCATGACTATGAACTTGGTGAAGTGGTCTCTCATGACCAGTCTATATTCACAACTGTTATCTGATGTGCCAATCATCAGGAAGTTGACCATTAGCACTTCTAGTGGTTCAGATGTCTTTTTCACTTAGGTGGGTGTTCTCTGTTTTTGAGGCTTAGTCAGTTCCCACTGTTGGCCCTTTCAACTAGAGATGAGCGAACCGGTCGCGGTTCGGCTCGAGCTTGGTTCGTCGAATGGAGGTCGTGTTCGAGTTTGGTTCGGCGAACCGGTTCGACGAACCACTCGAACCCCATAGGAAACAATGGGAGGCAATAACAAACACATAAAAACACCTAGAAAACACCCTCAAAGGTGTCCAAAAGGTGACAAACAACTCACAACACAAACACATGGAAAGTGACAAGGACATATACTCATGCGAAAACAAAACAGCTGGACAAGGAAAAAGAGGAGGAGACACAGATATATGATTATATGCAAGGGAACATGCCATTACTGTGCAACTTGAGCCTTGCTCATTTTAGGCTTCCAATCTGGATTAATTACCTGAGCTCACCACGTACGCCTTGGGGATCTTGTCCTCTCCCGCAGCCAGCGTTCTCTCGGAACCTGTCTTCAGTGCTGCTGGGTGTGTGCGGACAGATAAGCACACGCGTCTGTCCACTGACAATGTGGACATACTAACGTTCACCAAAATGAGGAAGTCATGGATCACAGAGGACTTTTCTTCCCCTGGGTCATCCAGGGGAGGGGAAAGGCACGTGTATTTTTGAGAGTGCTTCATGCAAAGCATCTTTTTTATTTTGAAAATGGGGGTCAACTGATGCCAGTCAAGTGGTGTGTGTGTGTGTGTGTGTGTGGCCCAATTAGTGGAAATGGAGGGAGACTGTGGTTGGAGTCCCCTCGCTGTGTTTTACATGATTTTCGAAGGGCATTACATGCCTAAGAGGTTGAGTTTCAGCATTTGCAACTTGTTGGCTACAGAAAGGCTGCCTTTACACCCTTTTGAGACCGAAGGTTTTCGAGACCATATGCCCATCGCAGTGCCCCAAGAGCTGATGCCCTGTCACCACTCCTTCTCCAAGAAAGGTGTGCCCGCGCTACCACAGCAGGTCGCACACAACATCACCGATTGATTGAGAACCTCTGTGTGTGACAGGGTGCATTTCACCACAGATACTTGGACCAGTAAGTATGGACAAGGGAGTTACATGTCGCTGACTGGGCACTGGGTAACTATGGTGAGAGATGGAGAAGGGTTTGCTGTACAAGTCTTTCCATCCCCACGAGTTGTGTGTCAATCCTTCCTCTGTATGTAGAAGTTCCTCCACTGCTTCTGCCTCCTCAACCTCGTGTGAGTCCTCAACCTCGGCCCAAACCCTGTGTGGTCAGGCCACCCGCGTTGTAACTGCGCACAAGGAATCCCACACATCTCCTTACTATGCTGGCAGCAGAGCTCAACAGCATGATGCGGTCGACTCTTTACTTTGAAATGTCTGGGAAATGTGAGTCACACTGCTGAGGAGTTGTGGACGGTAAGCTCTGGAGAGTGAGACCGAGTTTCATCAATGGTTGTCTCCACTCAACCAGCAGCCAGGGAAGGCCGGGTGCGACAATGATGCAAACCAGTCTGCGGCCCTTCTTCAGGTCAATGTGACACACGTGCCTTGTATGGCTCACGTATTGAACCTGGTTGTCCAGCAATTTTTAAACCACTATCCAGGCCTACATGGCCTTCTGCAGAGGGCACGATGTAACGCCTGCCTGGATCGACACACTCAGACGGGCTGTAAAGGATAGGCTAGAGGGAAGCCACTCACCAAGCAGGACCCCCAGAAACCTTAAACCCTTTAACCCCAATACAGGGATTTGGAATTACCCAGGGCTCAAGGTGATCAATACCTGTGGAATGCTGCAGTCCGAGAGAGTAGTAGTCAGGCAGGGTTAAAACAATAATTGAGGAACATGAACAGAATGGGACGGCCAGGACTTAATCAGAAAACAAGCAGAGGTGAAATGCGGATTGGCCAACGAGGTACATAAGCAGCAGGCAGGAAAAGTAGTCAGGAAACAAGCACATAAAATCACAAAACAGAACTGGGGGTAACAGTACCAGAGGTTCATAGCTATGCGTGGCAGTGGTCAGCAGACAGGATGGTCCTAAAAAAGGGTGTGGTGTCGTCCCATTGGTTGTAGCTGAATGATGGTACTTCATCTGTGAGACACCCACCACCTATATTCAGCCAGTGGTTCTGCATCTGTCAAGGTAATGCAGCCCAGTGGGTGAGTATAAGCTGCGTCCAGCTGCGCCGCTGGGATCGACTCCTCTCCCATCATCAGCACTATGCACGAAAGGAACACGTTGTCACCTGGCGACCGGAGTACAAATTGATGGAGCGGACTCCGGTGGTGACTTAACAGCCGTGTGCGGCAATGATGCAAACCTGGCTGCGGGCCTTCGTCAGGGCAATGTGACACACGTGCCTTGTATGGCTCACGTGTGGAATATGATTCTCCAGCAATTTTTAAACCACCATCCCGGCCTACATGGCCTTGTGCAGCGGGCACGCTCGCTATGTGCTCACTTCCATCATTCGCACACAGCAGCTCAACAACTTTCATCGCTCCAGAAGTCTTTTGGTCTGTGGGTTCAAGACCTGAAATGCGATGTGCCGACACGCAGGAATTTGAAAAAGCACATGTTGCAGCATCTGTGGCAGCACCGCAGAGCCCTGCTGAAATACGTTATAACGTATACCCTGGTCTAACTTGATCCAGAGGTGGTGCAGATCACGCTGCTGGAGTGGTGTCAGATTAAGGACCTATGCACCCTTCTACACCGTTTACAAATGTCGACGAAGATGTTTAGCACTGGCGATGCCATTCTCAGCGTGACAATTCTGGTCATCTACATGATGGAGCACACTGTAAGCATTATTCGGAGTCAGGTGTTGGGACAAGAGGAAGGGGATGAAGTACAGGAGGAGTCATATGCGGAAGGGATAACAAGATCTCCAAGGTCCAGACGGTCAGCGGCACCTAGGCGGCAGTCATGGGACGGTGGGGGAGAGGGATTAACAAGGGCGCATAGAATCAGCAAAAATGTTGAGGAAGGTGCAGGAGCCCATGAAGAAATGGAGGACGAACTGGCGATGGGCATGGAAGACTCAGCAGATGAGTGAGAGCTTGCTCACATTTCGGTTGTGCGAGGTTGGGGGGAGAGGATGGAGGCACAATTCTCACCTCTCCGTCACCAACACACCAAGGACTTTGTCCTCCTGGATGCACAAGACACATGAGCACCTTCTTGCTGCACTACCTACAACATGACCCTCGGATTGTACGAATTCAAAGTAATGTTGACTACTGGGTTGCCACACAGTTAGATCCCCAGTACAAGACATAATATTTGGCGAAATAATTGCTGCCATAGAATGGAACGCACGTATGCAGGAGTATCAGCAGAAGGTGGTACGCAATCTTAGATCTGCTTTTCCACTAAACACCAGTGCTGCACAGAGTGAATCTCAACGCTTTGTCATGGATAGGAGGAAATGATCTTTTACTTGTCCACATCTGAGGGACCGAGGGCTGGCTGCTGTGCTCAGATGGCGTTGAGTACGGTGTCCTTGCAGAGTTGCACTTTTGGTCCTATACAAAATTAGTTGAAAAAGGGCAGATGCTGGTTGAAAGGGGAACAGGTGTGTTGGAAAGGGGAAAAAAGTTTTTGTCCGTGGGTTTGGTGATTAAGCAACAGTAACATTTGCTGAAGAAACACCATCTGTTACGGTGGGACTGGCAGATTTGGATAAGGTGGTATATACTATGTTACCGCTATATAACAAAAAATAATAAGAAAAGAAACAGAAAGGTATATATCCTCATCGGCAGTCGGTGTCCACCGTGCTCCCAGATGGAAAAGGAGAGGTTGGTAACTGGAAGGTTAGGTGGAGGATACAGAGCTGTGTGGCTATGAAACTAATAGTAGCCTGAACTAAGTTAGACGACACTCAGATCTGGAGACTGGGAGCCCTGTTTGCGTCACAGGGTCCACACACCCACCCAGCCCAGGAACTCCCTGTTAACAACACAGGGGCCATTGAGTACGCTGTCCGTGTAGGGGCCACACCTGTGGACAGCAGGCGCATCAGCAGCAGCAGGCCTGTTAATGGCACTGGGCTGCACAAGCAGGACTGGTAGGACAGGAGCTGGTCTTAACCATTCTGCGTTACCAACTGTGGTGGCGGCCTGCATCGACGCTCTATCCCTGCCTACCTCTGGCCTAAAGCCGCAATGGGTTCAACAGATGGAAATGTGCTCTTGTGGAAGACTGCGCACCTCCTTGTTGGCTCCAGCCCTTTTGATAACCTGGGTCTGCCACAAACGAGGGTGGACCATAATGCACCTCCTGGAGACAAAAGCAGAGTGACACGTCATGAGTGGCATCCTAGCTACTACTATTACTACTGGCATCCTACTAGCGTCCTATTCGGAACCGCCACTTCAATGATGACCTCATGGCAGCCACGACCCAAACACCTCACCAGTCATCGTCTGACCAAGAATAATGAGGTGACAAGTCATAGGGGCGGGCCTCTGCAAGCCAGTTGGGAGTGGCCTGGCCACATCGTCAGGACACCTGATGCCCTGTGGTCTATATGGGCCCCCCACATCAGGGCAAGCCCAAAGACTTTATTACCGGACCTAGCCTCTGATGCAGTAAGTGCCTGAGCATGCTCAATAGCATGAAATACAGTCTCCGAAAAAAGACTATCAGCTTCTGCATGCTGTCTAGGCACAACACAGGACTTAGACCCGGCACGGAGTGCAAGTACCTGTGCAAAGAGGCTTTTCGCACTAAGTGTGGGAGCATGCGCTGTAGCCCGAAATGAAGACTTAAGCGGGCTTTACACGCTACGACATCGCTAATGCGAAGTCGCTGGGGTCACGGAATTTGTGACGCACATCCGGCCGCATTAGCAATGTGACACCGATGAGCGATTTTGCATCGTCGCAAAACCGTGCAAAATCGCTCATCGGTGACATGGGGGTCCATTCTCAATTATCGTTACTGCAGCAGTAACAAAGTTGTTCCTCGTTCCTGTGGCAGCACACATCGCTCTGTGTGACACCACAGGAACGAGGAAGCTCTCCTTACCTGCCTCCCGGCCACAATGCGTAAGAAAGGAGGTGGGCGGGATGTTACGTTCCGCTCATCTCCGCCCTTCTGCTTCTATTGGGTGGCGGTTCAGTGACGCTGCTGTGACTTCGCTGTGATGCTGAACGAACCGCCCCCTTAGAAAGGAGGCGGTTCGCCGGTCAAAACAACGTCGCATGGAAGGTATGTATGTGTGACAGGTCTGGGCGATGTTGTGCAACACGGGCAGCGATTAGCCCGTGTCGCACCACCGATGGGGGCGGGAACGCACGCTAGCGATATCGGTACCGATATCGTAGCGTGTAAAGCGGCCTTTAACTTCAGGAATGGCACAGTCAGCCTGACCATACTCAGTAGGCAAAACACTGTACTTAGTCTGCGGCTGGGGTAAATCGGCACACGCATGCGCACTAGTCGCCTGTGTCCACACTTACACATGGAGGAGAAAGCAGCCAGCTGGATAACCCGAGGCACAGCCCTAAATGGCAGCTGACACCTGGGCGCAACTTGAACCACAGCAGGCTGCTTGCGCTTAAGGCGGCACCGTTTTGTAACAACAAATACCAGACAAAAGAACAGGTGTACTTCTTCCCATGGATAATCTGATATGATCCCTTTTTTCACAGACACGACCATCGCTAACAAATGTAGATGAGGCACCAAAACAGCAGCTGCTTCAATGGATCTCAAGTGCTCCATAAAGTGGCCTCTCCTCCACCTCAAGTTCAAGATCCCAAATACTCCATTCCTCTGTGGTGTCAACCCAATCGCACTTGCTTCCTAACAGCTCTCAAGTTTCCACCAGCCCTGCTGAGTATGGGGTAACAGAGATGGTTGAGTCTACAGAGCTGTTCAGTCACACTACAGCCTGGTAAACAGAGGTGTGCTCCAAAGCTGCAGTGAGTACAGAGAAGGAAATTATTATTATTATTGTTTATTTACAGAGCTCCATTGATTACATGGTGCTGTACATGATAAGGGGGTTACATACAGAATACATATACAAGTAAAAATAGACAGACTGGTACAGAGGGAAGAGGGCCCTGCCCTTGTGGGATTACATTCTAAAGGATTTTGGGGAGGAGACAGTAGGTGTGGTGTAGGTTGGGCATCAGGTACGCACGGTGGTGGTGTCATTGAAGGTTATAGTAATTTCTGAACAGATGAGTTTTCAGATTCCGTTTGAAATTTGCGGGTGTAGCAGATGATCTGCGCAGATGGCCAGAAGCTTTGTGAGTCGGATCCAGGCCCCGATGAAGAAGGTGCTGAGCCTAATCTACACCCTCATTTCCAAACAGTAAATCCTCCTGGTGGAGACAATGGGGAACATGATGAGGAGACACAGAAACCTGATTGGAACAACAACTTTACTATTCGCGCAGGGCAGGAAGACGTTGTCTCGGAGGACTCAGGATGAGGGGAATGAAAACACACAGGGTGATTGATGAGGTTGGAGACCCCACTTACCGTCAAACCAAAGTCAGCCAGTCGATGAGGTCAGCAGAGGAGGTGGAGGAGGATGCTACTGACGACGAGGTTATGTTGCGTCTTCCTGGCCAGAGACAAAGTACTGGAAGCATGTCAACAACTGAATCCTGGGCCACAACTTTGCCTCTGAGCAGAAGTCGTGTTGGCTATGCAGGTCGCATGGGCTGTAAGCCTTGCCTAGCCTGGGACTTTTTGGACATCCCAAAGCATCACCCAAGTCATGGAATCTGTAAGATTTGTCAACAATCTCTAAGTAGAAGGCAAAAACTCACACCTTTGAGTACTTCCTCCATCAAGTGTCACATGGATATGAATTGATAGCGTGAAGGTGTATTGCTCAGCTTTAGCCACTGTCAATGCAACATGCTTATTTGCCGTTCATTGCATGCATTGTTGCAGACTACAAACAAGGGGCTGCTGTTTTTTTGGATCTGCCTTTGTCTGTTTGGTCACTATAGCAATAGCAAATTGGTCTTCGGGTGTGGACTTGGAGATGCTGTCTATGAACAGAAAGAAAAGCTAAAGGTGTGTGTTACAGCAAGGAGCCACCGCGGAAACACTTCGTTCAATTGTGAGGGGAGTCGTGTTGTACTTTGATGAGGAGCACCATAACGCCAGTGAGCAGCATCCTGTGCCACAGACCAACATTCTTCTGGTGCTGTCTATACTGTTTACCTTGAAAGGAGCGTAAAGTCTGTATTTCTGGCAACTGGACATCACAGTACCCGGGTACGGTAGGCTGTGCCCAGACAATAATGCGGGCACGCAACACTTTGTTTTATTAGCAAAACACATATCTGTTTTGGGTAGGCTGACTATATAGACAATAAGACTTGCTGCCTCTGCAATGTCAAATTGTCACGTACAGTTTAAATCATAGAGGGACAGTGACACATGTTTGCATTGACTGTTGCTTTTCAAGATTTCCATGACTGTGTTGCAGAGCTGTGTGGTTTGCATTCACACTGTTATCATCTGCCTTATCTGTGAGGCTTCAGCTAACAAAGGTATTCAGGGGGGTAATGTTTTTGTCTATGTTTAGGTAGATAAGTTGGAAGCTCTTGTGATGCGCCACTGGTAAGTCGTGTTCGCACACACACGCACACACACACACACACACACACACGCACAAACACAATTACTGCTGCTACGCAGAGGGATTAGCAGGTAGTAGGCAACAGAATAGATTGTTCTATTATTTCAATTTTATGCATGGTTCCTATTGTTTGTTTTGGGAAAGTTAAACAATCATTTATCAACCCAACTGCCTAGAGTCCTTTTCCTGTTGCGTGGTTTTGCTGCATACTGGGGAGCCCACCCTGTACACAACTTAAAATGAAGCATAAGTCACAATGGGAATTTCACTGTGCTACAATGCGGCCTAGCGTGCCTGTGCAACCACCGCCTGCCCCATCAAGTGCATCTGCGTGCTCTTCATCCTCTGTGACTGTGGGGACAGCAGTCTCACATGGTTTTTCACACTGAACTTCCACCCCTTTACCCGTAAGCGGGAGTGTGATTGGCAGGTCATCACTTGTTTTGGAAATGGAAACAGATGGTATTGTTGAGCATGATGTCAGACATCGAGAGAACCACCATTGGATGAAGGCAACATTATATCCACGCCTGCACCTTCATCACAGATTGGCTGGACTACCTGCAGTTAATAATTGCGTTCCAGAAATGGAAAGGAGTGTAGAATGCACGTGTTGTACCTTCCTTGGCAGCAAAGGAACACTAAGGTAGTATCCCAGACAATTGTTGTATACCCCTAAAAGTGTCAGCACTTTTGTAAATTAAAATTGTGTACAACTAATGGAAAGGAGTGTAGAATGCACATGTGTTGTACCTTGCTTGGCAGCAATGGAACACTATCTTAGTATTCCAGACAATTTTAGGATGGCAGAAAAAGAGTCAGCTCTTTGGGCAAATTAAATAGCGTGGCAAAAGTGGGCTGGTGGGTACAGTGGCCGTGTTCTGTGGGTACTAGGACAGTAAAGGAAGCCTCACTTTCTATCCCTCCTAATGATGAAATGCAGCAAGGAATTCCCAGAGTTTGCTATAAAATTAGCGTAGCAAAATGGGCATGAGGGTAGAATGCAGAGGTGGTGGGACTTGCTTGGCACCAGTGGGACACTAATGGACTACAGCAGCCACTTTTTGGATGCCACTAAGTTTCAGCAGTGTTTGTTATTATAATAGCTTAGTAAAAATGTGCAGGAGGGTAGAATGCTGAGGTGCTGAAAATTGCTTGGCACCAGTGCGACACTAATGGAGTACAGCAGCCACTTTTTGGATGCCACTAAGTTTCAGCACTGTTTGCTATTAAAATAGCTTATTAAAAATGTGCAGGAGGGTGGAATGCAGAGGTGGTGGAAATTGCTTGGCACCAGTGGGACACTAATGGATTACAGCAGCCACTTATTGGATGCCAATAAGTTTCAGCAGTGTTTTCTATTATAATAGCTTAGTAAAAATGTGCAGGAGGGTAGAATGCTGAGGTGCTGAAAATTGCTTGGCACCAGTGGGACACTAATGGAGTACAGCAGCCACTTTTTGGATGTCACTAAGTTTCAGCAGTGTTTGCTATTATAATAGCTTAGTAAAAATGAGCAGAAGGGTACAATGCAGAGTTGCTGAAAATTGCTTGGCACAAGTGGGACACTAATGGAGTACAGCAGCCACTTTTTGGATGCCACTATGTTTCAGCAGTGTTTAGTATTATAATAGCTTAGTAAAAATGAGCAGGAGGGTACAATGCAGAGTTGCTGAAAATTGCTTGGCACCAGTGGGACACTAATGGAGTACAGCAGCCACTTTTTGGATGCCACTAAGTTTCAGCACTGTTTGCTATTAAAATAGCTTATTAAAAATGTGCAGGATGGTGGAATGCAGAGTTGCTACAAATTGCTTGGCACCAGTGGGACACTAATGGAGTACAGCAGCCACTTTTTGGATGCCACTAAGTTTCAGCAGTGTTTGCTATTATAATAATAGCTTAGTAAAAATGAGCAGGAGGGTACAATGCAGAGTTGCTGAAAATTGCTTGGTACAAGTGGGACACTAATGGAGTACAGCAGCCACTTTTTGGATGCCACTAAGTTTCAGCACTGTTTGCTATAAAAATAGCTTAGTAAAAATGGGCAGGAGGGTGGAATGCAGAGGTGCTGGAAATTGTTTGGCACCAGTGGGACACCAATGGAGTACAGCAGCCACTTTTTGGATGCCACTAACTGGTAGCACTTTTTGCAATTAAAATGGCTTTGCAAAAAAGGACAGGAGGGTAGAATGCAGAGGTGGTGGGACTTGCTTGGCACAAGTGGCACATTAATGCAGTACAGCAGCCACTTTTTTATGGCACTAACTGGCAGCACTCTGCAATTAAAATGGCTTTGCAAAAAAGGGCAGGAGGGTACAGTGGCCGGGTTGTGGGTCAGTGTAGAGGAAAGGAAGCCTCACTTTCTATCCCTAATGGTGAAATGCAGCAAGGAAGTCCCTGACTTAAGGTACACAGATGCTGTTATCTGAAGCTGTATACAGCGTTTCCACGGACCTGACTGTCACCTATGGCTCTGAGCCCAAGGAAATGAGCCCTCAAAAGGGCTGAAATATACTTCTGTCCCTAATCTGTAGAGCGCTGTGTGTATAACGTACACAGCAGGACCGGCTACAGGAGCTGCGTGAGCGGCGACTGTCACCCAGACGCAGAAGGCAGATAATGGCGTCCTGAGGGAAAATGGCCGTATTTATAATGCAAGGACATGTGACATTCACAGCCTATGACACATGCCTTGCTTGTCTGGCAAAAAGTCCACTTAGCCGTGTGTGTGTCTGGGATTGGCTGACATGCTGGCCCGCCTTAATACACGCGCGCTTAGAAAAAACAAATGGCGATCGGCATTTTCTCAGCACCACAGATCAAAAACCCGTCCCACCCGCACACTATACGCTGAAATTTGCTAACAGTGTGAATCACAGAGTGACTCACACTATTGCAGTGAAAAGCCAGCTAGTAATTAGCTAGGCTTTTTGCTGATAGAACCGTTCTCGAACGTAACTCGAGCTGCCGAACTTTTAGCAAAAAGCTCGAGTTCTAGTTCTATCTAGAACACCCCCCAAAATCACTCGAACCTAGAACTGGCGAACCTCGAACCACGAACTGCGCTCAACTCTACTTTCAACACACCTCTTCCATCACCTGATGTGGTTGGGGCCAATATATAAGTTGTTGCATCCATTGGAAGGTTCTTTCTGCTCCAAATTGTGTTCCCCTCTCATGAACCTTCATTGCCAGGCTCGACACCATCCCTATTGGAATCACTATTTTTCACATAGTCCCAATCCCTCTGGGAAACTGTATTCACCTGTATAAGAGGTCATTCTTCATATTAGCCTCTCCAATTGGCTGAGTGTCTGTAAGGCACTGATCAATAAGGCTGCCCTTTATTCTCCTTTGGGCTTTTGGTTTACTGTCACTGTCACCCACTAATAGGCTGTTATATGCAGATACTTGGACATCCTTGTAACCTACTGTTGTTTCAACATTACCAACTCTGCATTCCCTTCACATTCAGGTTGTTGTCAGTCCACACTTGGATTCACGAACATGATAGGTACTCTGCAAACTTTGCAGTCAGCTAGCAACTCCAATTTAAATGAGCTATACTTTTCAGGGTCCCTCTCTAAGTCCCATAGGGACTGACTGGTGCTGTGTTGCTTGGAGTGTTGTGGAATTCTCTTGTTGTCTTGTTGTTTCCTCACTGCTCTTATTACCCTCCTTATCACTTGTAATCTAATACCTTTGTGTGAGTGTGCTGTGCTATAGCGTTTTAGTTTCCCCTGTTTGTCTATTTCCATGGGTTTTTCCTGGCCATCTCCTGGGGAGGGGGAGAGGGGGTATTAGATCAATGCTGGCCAGGAGCAGGGCCAGGAAGGTGGCAGAGATGTCCTCAACTTCAGTGATATCTCTGGGGGGAACAGGAATAGTTAGGTCACCCCTAATCTGAGGGCCAGTCCAGGAACTCTGGTCCCTTGTTATCTCCATACTACCTTTGACACTCTTGGACCTGGGCCAGCCCCACTCCAAGACTGTAGAGACTCACATCTTTGTATAACATGATGGGTTGGGAGAAGTCAGCATAGGCATTAGTTACTCCTAGACTGACCCTCTGACTAGAGACACTGTGCTGTCCCTTTTCTGAGAGGTATGCTTGATGATAGTGAGGTCTGAGCCCCCAGCGTGATACTAATGTAGCGCCTCTGAAGCCATCAGGAGCTACAGGGAACTGCATCCTATCCAGGATGCAGGGCCTACCCCCAGGGACCCAGAAGACCAGTGCCGGTAACACCAAAACATTCATTTTAATCCCTGTTTTTCCCACTCCGAAATACTGGTGACAGGCTAGGGTTTGACCTAATGGATGGCCACCTAGGGGTGGATGTGATCCAGTTCACTAGATGACAACCAGGGGGAGGGGTCAGACAGTCAGTAAGTTGAAGTAAGAGGAGACGGACGTACCCGTACTGACAGGAGAGTGTAGCGGTGACCTGAGGGTCCATGCATGTGGTTGACGGTGGAGTATGGCAGAGTACTCCCGGAACCATAGCACCGACGGGGTACAGAGCCCTAGGTCAGAAAAACGCTCCATCCAGACCTGATAAAATCTGTATGGTGAGGGGACCATCCAGGACCTCACTGACCATAAAGCTCGGGACACAGTAGCAACGGGAGAACCAGGGAACAGGACCAGAGAAACCGACCCCACAGGGTTCAAGCTACCTGTCATACGGACTAAGACTGAAAGACGACCAGGAGGGGACCCCAGATGCTCCAAGGCACGGAGATCCACCAACCAGAGACAGGTGCAGGGGAAGACAGCCACCAGGTCACCACATCGGCACTGGAACTAAGGGGACCAGTGGTGAGGACCAGCCTCCATCGGGTTGCCAGCCATAACAACGCTGTGAGTAAAGAAACCAGCTAAACTGCAATCCCTTGTGTGGCCTACCTTCTTTCCGCGCCCCAGTATTATCAACGGACATAAACAACAACCACCATCGTCAATCCCCTGGGGCCTGGCCCTACTTGTCGAGGGCACCAACATCCAGGCTGCCATTAACATCAGCTCCAGCAGTGAGAGACTGTGCAGCGGTGGCTCCATCTATATACCCGCAACCTGCAAGTAGAGTCACGACAAAAACTTTATTAATAATCCCTGTAAAATACTCCCCTTTTAAAAGTGACCCCCCAGGGGCACCGGCCATTACACCAGTGACACTTCCCAATGAAACCAGGCCCGGGACCGAGTACCCCATAGCCCTGAGGTGCGAAAGCTGCATGGGGTTGTATCTGTATGGGGCAGGAGGCTGCATGAGATGGGATCTGTATGGGGTAGGGGAACGCATAGGAATGGATCTGTATGGGAAATGGGGCCACATAAGGAAGGATCTGTATGGCAAAGTGGGCTGCATAGTGGGATCTGTATGGGAAAAGTGGTCACATAGGGATGGATCTGTATGGGAAAGGGGCCCCATAGAGAGGGATCTGTATAGAAAAGCGGGCCACATAAGGAGGCATATGTATAGGAAAGGGGGAAGCCTACAGGGTGGAATCTGTATGGGAAAGGGGCAGCCTGTGGGGTGGTATCTGTATGGGAATGGAAGCAGCCTGCAGGATGGTATCTGTGTGGGAACGAGGGCAGACTGCAGGGTGAGATCTGTGTGGAAAAGGGGCAGCCTACGGGGTGGGATTTGTGTGCAAAAGGTTATCAACCTGTAGGGTGGGATCTGTGTGGGAAAGGGGGTAGCCTGTGGGGTGGGATTTGTGTGGGAAAGTGGACAGCCTGCAAGGTGGAATCACCATAAAAAAGGGGGCAGTGTGTTGTGGGCTCAGTATGAAAAAGAGGGAAGTGTAGGGTGGGCTTAGTATGAAGAAAAGGCTCATTATGGAGAAGTCTAATGTGAGGGAGCAGGAACAGCATGTAGTGGAGAGAGTGTGGAGATCATAGTTCATAAGTGAGAAGGATGTAGTGGGTTTAGCTCATAAGGGTCATAAGGGAAGACTGTGTGGTGGTCGTGGTATATAAGGGGGATGGCATGGTGGTTGTGGTTTATAAGGGGGGTGGTGTGGTGGTTGTGGTATATAAGGGGGATAGTGTGGTGGACGTGGTATCTAAGGGGGACGGTGTGGTAGTTGAGTTGGGGTATATAAGGGGGGACGGTGTGGTAGTCTTAGTGGAAAAGGTGGGACCAGTGGTAGTCATGGTATTTAAAGGGGGACGGTGTGGTGGTCGTGCTGTATTAAGGGGACAATGTGGAAGCCATGTAGAATAATAGGGACAGTGTGGGCTCATGTTTTTGCAGGGATCAAAGTGAGTGATGATTATTTATTTGTGGCTTAGTTAGGGCACAGCATGTGTGATTATTTTTATAATGACAATTATTTTTAACCCCTTAAGGACGAAGCCAGTTTTGTCCTTAATGCCCAGGCCATTTTTTGCAATTCTGACCAGAAACCCCTTTATGAGGTTATATCTCTGGAATGCTTCAACGGATCCCAATGATTCTCACAAAGTTTTTTCGTGACATATTGGACTTCATGATAGTTATAAATTTAGAACGATATTTTTTGCTTTTATTTGTGAAAAAATCGGAAATTTGATGAAAATTTTGAAAATTTTGCAATTTTTAAACTTTTAATTTTTATGCCCTTAACCCAGAGAGTTATGTCACACAAAATACTTAATAAATAACATTTCCCACATGTCTACTTTACATTAGCGCAATTTCTGAAACAAAATTTTTTGGGCTTAGGAAGTTAGAAGGGGTCAAAGTTCATCTGCAATTTCCCATTTTTTCAACAAAATTCACAAAACCATTTTTTTAGGGACCACATCACATTTGAAGTGACTTTGAGAGACCTAAGTGGCAGAAAATACCTAAAAGTGACACCATTCTCAAAACAGCACCCCTCAAAGTACTCAAAACCACATCCAAGACGTTTATTAACCCTTCAGGTGCTTCACAGGAACTAAAGCAAAGTGGAATGAAAAAAAGCAAAAAATAAAATGTTACCTAAAATGTTGCTCTACCCCACATTTATTCACTTTTAGAAGAAATAACACAACAAAATGAACCCCAAAACTTGTTACCCACTTTCTTATGAACGCGCCAATACCCCACATGTGGTCAGAAACCTTTGTTTGGACAAATGGGAGGGCTCGGAACAGAAGGAGCAATATTTGAATTTTGGAAAGCAAATTTGGCTGAAATAGATTGCAGGCACCATGTTGCATTTACATGTCCGCTAAGGTACCTAAACAGCAGAAACCCCTCACAAGTGACACCATTTTGGAAACTAGACCCCTTAAGGCTTCTATCTAGGGGTATAGTGAGCATTTTGGACCCACAGGTACTTCACAGATTTTGATAACGTTACATTGTCACATTGAACATTTTCATTTTTTTCTCAAAAATGTTGCTTTAGCATCAATTTTTTCACTTTTTCAAGAGAGAATTCCAAAAATTTGACCCCAATGTTTGTTACCCACTTTTTTATGAGCACGGGGATACCTCACTTGTGGTCTTAAAACTTTGTTTGTAGAAATGGGAGGGCTTGGAACGAAAGGAGCAATATTTGAATTTTGGAAAGGAAATTTTGCTGAAAAAGATTGCGGGCACCATGTCACATTTGGAAGACCCCTAAGGTATGTAAACAGCAACAAAGCACCACAAGTGACCCCATATTGGAAACTGGGCCCCTCAAGGAATTTATCTAGATGTTTGGTGAGTACCCTAAACCTCCAGGTGCTTTACAGAAGTTTTATAATGTTGAGCGATGAAAATAAAAAAATAAAATTTTACCACAAAATTGTTACTTCAACCAAGTAACTTTTTTTTCACAAGGGTAACAGGAAAAACATCACCATGAAATTTATTGCGCAATTTCTCCTGAGTTTGGTGATATCTTGTACATGGTGGAAATCAACTGTTTGGGCACACTGCAGGGCTCGGAAGAGAAGGAGTGCAATTTGACTGCAAAATTGGCTGGAATCAATAGCGGACGCCATGTTGCATTAGGAGAGCCCCTGAGGTGCCTTAACAGTGGAGGTCCCCCACAAGTGACCCCATTCTGGAAAATAGACCCCCTCAAGGAATTTATCTAGATGTTTGGTGAGTACCCTGAACCCCCAGGTGCTTCACAGAAGTTTATAATGTTGAGCTGTGAAAATAAAAAAAAATATATTTTTACCACAAAATTGTTACTTCAACCAGATAGCTTTTTTTAACAAGAGTACACGGAAAAATATCAGCATAAAATTTATTGTGCAATTTCTCCTGAGTATGCTGATACCTTATGTGTGGTGGAAATCAACTGTTTGGGTGCACAGCAGGGCTTGGAAGGGAAAAAGTGCCATTTGACTGAACAATTGGCTGGAATAATTAGCGGACGTTATGTCGCATTTGGAAAGCCCCTAAGGTGCCTAAACAGTGGAGGTCCCCCACAAGTGACCCCATTCTGGAAACAAGACACCTCAAGGCTTTTATCTAGGTGTATATTGAGCATTTTGAGTCCACGAATACTTCACAGAATTTGATAAGCTTAGGTTGCCATATTGAAATTTTCATTTTTTTCACAAAAATGTTGATTTAGCGACATATTTCTCACTTTTTCAAGAGGCAACAACAAAACGTGTACCCCACAGGTTGTTATCTAATTTCTCATGAGAGCAGGGATACCCCACATGTGGCCAAAAACCTTTGTTTGGATAAATGGGAGGGCTTGGAATGGAAGGAGCACCATTTGAATTTTGGAAAAGTTGAAGTAAATTGCGCGCACCATGTCACATTAGCAGGGTCCATTGGGTACCTATACATCAGAAACCCCCCACAAGTGACCTCATTTTGGAAACTGGACCCCTCAAGGATTTTATTCAGGAGTATAGTAAGCATTTTGAATCCACAGGTACTTCACAAAAATGTTGCTGTAGCAACAAATTTCTCACTTTTAGGCTATGTGGCCATGATCCAGCGACACGGCATCTAGTACACAGTGTCAGCATTCCTGCAGAGATGTGAGTGTTGTCCACGGAAGAAGCAGCTGCTCATGCCCATGATTTGGGTTCAGGCTGCGGTGGACTTTAGTTCTATTCTACCTGCAGAGAGCACTCTTGTCTCCGCAGCATAAATTGACATGCTGAGGTTCGGGAAGCTGCGCCACAGGTCAGTGTATGCTGCGGAGAAAAGAAACACAGTGGAAATGGGATTTCTAAAAATCCTTCCACTGTGCTTTTACTGCACAACGCAGCGCTATGGATGCAGGGAAAACACTGCGCCCAAAACGCTTCAAACCCTGATTGTGGGCGCATAGCCTAAAATGCTACAGTGGATGATTGGATAGATGTCAAACATATATAACATCCCACCCCCCTGCATATTCTAAGCTGGCGCCCTTTAGTGCCTTTCATGTGGCACTAAAAGATGCCTAGCCTTGTATTTATCCCAAAAAAAAAAAAAAAAGAATTAAAATAAATGACGTGGGGTCCCCCCTATTTTTGATAGCCAGCTAGGGTAAAGCAGACAGCTGTAGCCTGCAAACCACAGCTGACAGCTTCATCTTGTCTGGTGATTAATTTGGAGGGCTCCCCAAGCTGTTTTTTTTTTAATTATTTATAAATAAGTAATTAAAAAAAACAAAACAAACGTGGGGTCCCCCCAAATTAGATCACCAGCCAAGGTGAAGCTGACAGCTGGGGTCTGGTATTCTCAGGATGGGAAGAGCCATGTTTATTGGACTCTTCCCAGCCTAAAAATAGCAGGCCGCAGCCGCCCCAGAAGCGGCGCATCCATTAGATGCGCCAATCCTGGCGCTTCGCCCCAACTCATCCCGTTGCCATGATGCGGTGGCAAACGGGGTAATAAATGGGGTTGATACCAGATGTGTAATGTCACCTGGCATCAAGCCCAGCAATTAGTTATGTCACGGCGTCTATCAGATACCCGACATAACTAATTGACAGTAATAAAAAAAAAAATTGACAACAAAAAAAAATTTATTTGAAAAAACACTCCCCAAAAACATTCCCTGATTCACCATGTTATTGAAAAGAAAAAAAATCCGCTGTAATCCATTTGGACGTCCCACGTCGACTCTGGACCTTCTAGAATATGAGGGGCACGTTCAGGGAACGTACCCCCCATTTTCTAGGAGTGCAGACCCTCCATTTGAGGAGAGTGGGTGCAAAGAATCTGCACTCACTCTCCCTGGGTCACAGCTGCAGTGAGCGAGCAGCAGCAGCAGCAGCCAGCATCTCTGAACACAGGAAGCTGAGCTGTCAGCTGCTGTGCACATGTGACCGGCATCTGCTGTGAAGGAGGAGGGGGCCGCGGGGGATCAGCCCTCCGACAGGTACGGGGGACACTGGGGAACACCGGGGTGGGGATAGGGGGTGACTTGGCAAGGCCTGGGGAGCAGGTTTCTGTCGTATGTGTTATGGCACATACGACAGAAACCATAGGAACAGTGTGAATGTGGCCGGTGCGCTGCTGTGCTCGCCGGTGCGCGCGGCCATCTTGGATTTTCGGGAGGGGGTTGGGGGTCGGGGGGGGGCACTTTGGGGACACCGGGGGACCGGAGGGAACCGGGAAAGAGATTTTTCTCCCATCTGACATGTTTGATCATGCCAGATGGGAGATAAATCATTTTTTACCGGCGATGTCATTTACTATAACTTGATGATCGGTATACGATGTATACCGGTCATCACGTGACTGGGGACCGGAAAAACCAGCCTGAATCATGATCTCCAGGGTCTCAGCTACCCCCGGTAGCTGAAACCACGTAAATTTTCTGATGCTGGGGGGCGCTATACACTTATTTCTGCCCGCCGTTTTAAAACGGCAGAAAGGAATAAGGACCCTTTTTTGGTGCCGTTTTAAAACATAACGCGGTCGTAATGGGGTTAAGGGCACTGTGTAGGGATGTGCTGCAGAAGAGCAGAGAAAATCTGAAGGAGCAGACAGGGGACGTCACACATGTGAATCCATGGTATCACGCCCACAGGGGCATGACACCATGGAAAGTATGCAAACGCCAACAGAGCAATGCGACGCCCATGGGGCTAGAGACCTATGCTATTTACATAGGAAATATGTAAGTAATAAAACGTATTTTATTACTTTCATATTACACAATTTTACAACACAGGCATGGGTAGGAAGGTGTAATTAGGGCACACATGCATCTGCTGATAGGTCAGAACGCATATTGTACGTGACAGGCTCCCTTTAATGTGATTCCTCTCCCTTTATCTCTCTCCTTCTTTTTTCTTTTTCTCTCTTCTCTTTTTTTCCCTCCTATCTTCTGTTCGCTTTTCTTCCTTTTTCACCTGTTGTTATATAACTAAAAATGGTATAGAGAATTCTACACATGGCAATTTATTGACTATAGTTGAATGTTATATAGGCACATTCTTAAGGCCCTGTCACACACAGAGATAAATCTGCTCCCACCTGGCCAGAATCCTACTCCACACTGATGAGGGACAATACCCCGAAACAGCTGTCTATGGATGGATACCTGGCCTTGGTAATTCCCTTGTCATATCTTTAAACTTGTCAAAGAGTTGGATATTGACTTAAAGGGCCACTTAATATGGTGGTTATGGTGGTTTCCTAAAAAGAGCCACTCCTTGGCTGGGTCCTTCCCGGAGGGATATCTGGCTAGTTTCTGTGTTGAGACTCCTAACAGAGGCTCCACGGACTTTTTTGATTTGCATATTTCCCAGGGGGCACTGCACCTAGGATTTCACTGTCTTGAGCGCCCTTGTTGGCTGCTGGCGGTGTTTTCTCTGGCTGGTCTCCCAGAGACCAATGATTGTTTGTCTTGAGAGATAAATCTGTGGCAGATCTGTGGTAGATCTGTGGTAGATCTGTGGTTGCAGTGAAATTGGAGACAATCAGTGCCAGGTTGGTGGCTGTGTACAATTGGAACAATATGTCCATGATTTCACTGCAACCACAGATCTGCCAAAGATTTATGTGTGATTGGGCCTTTAGTCAGGAGGAAGGGGTGACTCCCAACCTGACTCAACTGTACTTCGCATTATGTTCTTGCCTATTTGACTGTCTGGAAATTTTGGTATTTCTATGTTTAATAAAGATATATTCAACCTATACTTAAAAATTTCACCATACAAACAAATGTTTTGCTCCTGCATTGGGTTATTGAGAGCTTCTATAGGTAGACCGATAATCACCTGCAGTGTAAATTCACCTTAAAAAGTAACTAAATGCTTGAGAAACATTATTTTATATGTTTTACGGTTATTAATTTTGAGCAGATCTGATTGGTGAGATCCCTCACCTTTTAGAAAAGTGCAGCACATGAGACAGGAAAGTGCACAGACCAAAGTGTGATGCCCCTGACTATATCAGGGTGTCATAGGGAACTGCATCCTCTCCTTTCATGGTGCAGGACCCACCCCCCATGGTTCCAGGAACCCAGATACAGGTGTCATACCAACTGCACTACAAATCCCAACATGCACCTCACACCTTGACTGTCAGGCAGACTAGTGGGAGGAACCAAGTTAGCAGACAGTGTAGAGAGAGCTTCCGAAGTGTGAGGAGCTGGAGGGAGTTGGAGCTCCCTGAAGTGACTTGTGTTGGGTTGCAAGCAGTGACCCAGGGCCAGAGGAGACGGTAGCCAGCCTCAGCTAGCGACAACGACTGACTGGTGCCGAGCATGACAGTGTGCCAGGACCCTAGATTGGGGAGAAGCTCTATGCGACCCAATAATTGACCTGCGGTGGAAGGGGGCCTTCAGGGACCATCCCCATGAGCCCAGAAGTTGGGGGCGACAGCACACTGAGGGGGATGGGGTCTCCCATACAGACAGCCCGCTAAGGTTCCGCGTGCCAGCTCCCAAGGGCAAGGACTTTGCCTAAATAACAGAAGAACCGTTCCTGATAGTTCCAGACTATAGGGACTCCAGACAGAAAAACTGTGCACAGAAGCAGGCACTGGATCACTAATGACACCTGGGGCATGGGACCTGGACGTGTTCCCTAAGAGCAGCAGTGACTCACAGAGACTTGGTTCTGCAGCGTGTGTGCCTCTTTTATTCTGCGGTACTCTGGATCCCACAGTAAGTAAAACCCTGCCCCTGTACCTAGCCTGCTATCCCATCCACTGCACCAGAGCACCTGCGGAGGGACCTGCAATCCAGCTGCTTCATACCATCTGCCCCGGTCCTCCATCCAGCAGCGATACTCCCCTTTACCGCAACCCACAGGTGGCATCACAAACTCTCCTTGTAAATATACCCCCTTTACATCGAAGTGGCCGCTGAACCCTAGGTCCGGGGACCCTCGAGCCACAGTAAACCCCCCGTATCTGAGCAGTCCGACTGCTGTAGGGGTGGCACAAAAGCAGATGCAGTAGAAAGTCCTTTCTCCTTAAAGGTGCTTTACACGCTGCGACATCGCTAGCGATTGCTAGCGATGTCGAGCGCGATAGCACCCGCCCCCGTCGCTCGTGCGACATTTGGTGATCGCTGCCGTAGCGAACATTATTGCTACAGCAGCGTCACATGCACATACCTTGTCAGCAACGTCGCTGTGACCGCCGAACAATGCCTCCTTCAAGGGGGAGAGCGTTTGGCATCACGATGTTAATAAGCGGCCGTCCAATAGAAGCGGAGGGGCGGAGATGAGTGGAACATAACATCCCGTCCATCTTCTTCCTTCCGCATTGCCGGTGGACACAGGTAAGGAGATGTTTGTCGTTCCTGCGGTGTCACACACAGCGATGTGTGCTGCCGCAGGAATGACAAACAACATCGTACCTGTGGCAGCAGTGATATTAAGGAAAGCAGCGACGTGTCAACGATCACCGTTTTTGAACGATTTTGCGATCATTGATCGTCGCTCCTTGGTTTCACGCCCTGCGATGTCACTACGGATGTGCGTCACTAACGACGTGACTCCGACGATATATCAGTAGCGATGTCGCAGCGTGTAAAGCACCCTTTAGCCACGCAACTAAGAATTAATGGACCTAAAACAAGATATCTCCCAAAACTTAAAAGGGTGGTCCTAAGGCAGACTAATTTTCATTCTAAATCTCATTCTATTTAGAGCCATAATCTAATCTTTTTTCTAATATACTTGCATTAAAAATTCCATATTGCTCCCTAACTACACTAATTGCTTTTCTATTTTTCCCTACTTCCTTTTGATGGTATTTTGACAATCTTAGAGTATGGTGCAGGATGGTATGCTCAAAAGAAGCTTCATCAGGAGGCAGAGGCTGCAGCCTCTGCCCCTCTCTGAAATGAAGCATCATCAGTGACACTCATATCAGAGGCTAGGCTAGTCTTTGCGCAGTGTGTGTGACACCCTGGCAAAAAAAGGTAGCCACAGGTAGGCCCCTGCATTACACCTTTCCCTCACTAGGAAACACACAGCCAATCATTTAACCCTAGTCACCCCCTTAGGGACAGTTAGACACACCAGTGGGCGTGGCAAGGCAATTGGTGCATGCCCACCAAGGGGTTTAGACTGCCCGGGGCGGGAAAAGCAAGAAAGAGCAGTTTCAGTGAGAGTGGATGTCAGACCTGTGTGTCAGGCCTGAAGTAAACTGACAGGTACCAAGGTAGGAGCCCTGGTGCCCCTGGCTAGGAGGCAGACGGTGGTCTCCGTTAACAGGAGACGGGAAGACGGCTCGGTGGAACCGAGGTGGACTGGGCCAGGGTTGTAGACCGCCGGTACCGACACGGGGAACCGACCCAGAAACCGTAGCACAAAGGGGGGTACTCTGACCCTGAAGTCAGGAACCAGAACCTACTGGAACTGGTTAATTAACCGATTGAGGCCAGGACTAGAGGTCCTGTCCCACCCAAAGTCCCTCATAGAAGACAACAGCCCACCGAATAGGGATAAGAGGTCACCGCCAAGGCCCATAGATCCCAAGGGCCAGCGTCTGCGGGCACGGCTCCTTAGACCACATCCAGCCGGGAGCGGACTCCTACGTTTCATACAAGGAGTCTTTTCTACTTAAAAACGGTGCAGGAAAAGGATAGAGACCACCAGCCGGGTGGGGGATCCCGAACGCAACTGGCCATGGCACCGGCCACCACCATCTTGGTTTACCAGGAACTTGTGTGTTTCCTTCAGAGTGAGTACACCAACACCCCCTGCGGTCGTCATTCCCCCTGCACCAGAGCCATTGGACCCTGGGCCACCATCCCTGCCCACAGAGGGGTTAACATCTTGCTGCACAACATCTCTCCCGGGTGCCCTGTAACAGCAGCGGTGGTGTCCCACCTCACCACACACCGTGGGTGGTGTCACAAACCTATTACGGCCTAGCCCGTACATCTACATCCCCCATTTTATTCGGCGTGTCCGGAGACCCCCGGGTCCGGAGACCCTCGAGCCACCACCCCTGAAGATCCGGATCCGAGCAGCAGCGGCTGCTGGCACGGGGGCGGCACATGTGCAATGTGCACAATGACAGTGTGCACTCTGTTGCCAGCTCAGATCAGCAATACCTAGCCAGCACCAGTGTCACAATACCCAGCATGCAGAGACAAGTAACATTACCTGCGGTGTCAGTGCTGGTCTCTTCACGCCAGGTATTCTGACATTGCTCTGGTGCTGGTTTGTTACTGCTGATCTGATCCAGCAACAGAGCATGTGCTGTCATTGTGCACATTAGATGATTTCAAGGTAGGAGAAAGTGGGTTGAATACTGCACCAAAACCACAGGAATACGGAGAGTATAAGAGAATCCCTTTTATTTCCACAGGTCTACGCGTTTTAGGGACATATCCGTCCCCTTTATCAGGACAATATACAGGGAATAATACAGCAAACAAGGTGCCGCAGGCTCCTATATATATGTCTAAAAAAGCCACGTCTACACTTACTACATCCTCCTCCTCGTGACTCGTAGGCACGTGAGGTAATCAATAAAGTTGTACAGATTAACAAAAGAAAAAAATGGAAAGAAAGAAGAAACAGAAAAAAAAAAGGGAAAAATGAAAAAAAGGAGAAACAAAAAAGGAATAAGGATGAAGCGCATAATGGCTTTGCTTCTTTGTGCCGGGGAGCTGCAAATTGGTGGGCTAAAAAGTGAATAAATAAACGAATAAATAACATGTCAATCGAATTTTGTGATCTATCTTATTGATTGTAGTTGTGGTAAACAATATATAGGTAGAACATGCCAAGCTTTACATAATAGACTAAATTCCCATAGGCACAATATTAAAATTGGCTATATGTTACATGGACTTTCCAGACACTGCACACTAGTCCATGGTGAAAATCTGTCCTTTAAGATCACCCCTATAGAACAAATATCACCAGGCTGACCCAAAAGAATGGATAATCTGAGCAAGAAGGAAACTTTTTAGATCCATAAACTGGATACATTAAAACCAATGGGCTTAAACTTGGTAACTGATTTATTTTATTAGCCTTCCTGTTCCTTTTTAAAAAGTTATATTTGTCTTAGTATTTTTACCTATTGAGGGTTTACTTCCTTTTACTTCATATGTTTTTATAATTTCCCGACATTATCATATGTTATTATTTCACCTCCTATTCATTCATGTATTTTTACCAACATGTGTCTCCAGAATGTAATTTAGGTTGTATACTCCATATTTTTTCATATTATGTGTCTGTGACAATTATTTAATTCTAATAATAATAATAATAATAATAATATTATCGTGTTGTCATATCAATTGAGAAAATTACACTTTCATCATGTGTTTTATCATCCCTTTTTACCTTTTTAACTAATTAAACTATACCTTTTAATCCTCTATTCTCATTTGACTCTTTCAACCTCAATTCACCCCCCCTTTTTTGTCGGGTCCATACTATTTTGTTTTCCAGGGATTCTGATATCCCCTTAAGTAGCCACCTTTGTTTTAAACCTATACATTTTACCTCCATCATAATTGAGTTCATAATATATTTAATAACCCCTACCTCCGCTTTTTTGTCATTCTCTATCTTCGGTAGATGCAGCCCCGGAGATTTCCACCAGCATTTAAACAATGGGGACATTTCTTCCCTCTTTCTTTATCTGCCGGTCTGTTCCCCCTTGCCTGTGCAGGTATATGTCCTCCTTTTTTACCCACATCACCGTTTTGCGCAGGCGTTCTTCACTTTTTTCAACGGCACTTGGTACTGTCATAACCTCTTATCACCCCTCCGCACAAGCGCTCTCAATTTCTTCCAACGGTGCTAAACTTGAGTAACCCTTCGCGCAGGCGCCCTCCACTTCACCTATATATATGTCTATTCATCATCTCTATGCATTAGCATCTCGTTTTTGTCCAAAGTTTTCTTTCCCATTGTAATAATTCCTTCCCCTTTTTTAAAAAAAATATTCACATATAAAAAATAAAAAATAAAATAAAATGTTTCATCTAACATTTTCATGCACTTTTTTTATTAGGTTTAATCCTTAACATCCAATTTTTATTAAAACATTTATTTATTCACTTTTTAACCCACCAATTTGCCGCTCCCTGGCACAAAGAAGCAAAGCCATTATGCGCTTCATCCTTATTCCTTTTTTTGGTTTTTCCTTTTTTTCATTTTTCCCTTTTTTTTTTCCGTTTCTTCTTTCTTTCCATATTTTTCTTTTGTTAATCTGTACAACTTTATTGATTACCTCACGTGCCTACGAGTCACGAGGAGGATGACGTAGTAAGTGTAGACGTGGCTTTTTTAGACATATGTATAGGAGACTGCGGCCCCTTGTTTGCTGTATTATTCCCTGTATATTGTCCTGATGAAGGGGACGGATATGTCCCTGAAACGCGTAGATCTGTGGAAATAAAAGGGATTCTCTTATACTCTCCGTATTCCTGTGGTTTTGGTGCGGTATTCAACCCGCTTTCTCCTACCTTGAAATCATCTCATCGCTGTGGAACTGCTGCCTTCCACGCTACTTTCATGCTTGCTAAGGGGTTGTGACTGGCACAACCTGATAAGGTGAGTGTCACTCCAACATTAACCACATACCGTCTATTTTTTCCACAGTTTGCCTCTTTCCATTGTGCACATTAGACAGAGCACACCATGCAGGGACTAGCCCAGCCCTTCAAACGAGAGTCACTGATGACGCTTAATTTCAGGAAGGGGTCAGAGGCAGTAGCAGTCACTGCAGCCACTGCGCCTGATAACATCTTGTTTGTACTGGGATTCTTAAACGAAGCATCATCACAAAGGAAGTAGGGGAAAAAAAGAGAGAATAGCAGTTACATAGTGTAGTTAGGGAAGGATAGGGAATTATTAATGCAAGTTTATTAAAAAATAGTTTACATTTTGGCCCCAAAGAGAAAGGGATTTAGAATTAAAATTATTTTGCCCTCGGACCAAACCTTTAAGTTTGCAGTTTACCGTAACCTTGCAGCCACTATATAATGTGGCATGTTTGGATAGAAGGAACGTGAATATTGGATAAAATATGGTTGGAGACACTGCTATGTACTGATTCTTTCTCCTGCTGTTTTTGTTTTGTTTTTTTAAATCACTTTAAAAACTCTTTAAATGTTTACTAGTGCTGCTACCTACAACTAATCAGTACTGTGGTTCCTGTATGGTCCATAGTTTGATGATAACTGTGATAACTGATAACAACAACTCCAATCATCTCCTTACCATTGTTAAGGACATACTAGGAGTTGTAGTTTTATGCAATACAAGTTTATATGCTAGGCGATAACCTGACATTGAAAGTGATCGCTGTACTAATCTTGGTGATGTAGTCATGTAATGATGGTGGTTCTGGGGCTTTATTTCTGTACTGATGATTGTTCTGGTGTTCAGTCATGTACTGACTTTGGTTCTGAGGCTGCATTTCTGTATTGCTGATTGTTCTGGTGATGTAGTCATATACTGACTGTGGTTCTGGTGACTTATTCATGTACTGATGGATGTTCTTATGATGTACTTATGTACTGATAACTGATAAGAATGGATTTGGTACTATACTCGTGTACTGATGGTGGTTGTGGTGATTAATCAATGTAAATGTTGTAATCTTTAATTTATTAAACATGGTACTAGATGATTATATGTTCATTGTGTTGGGCTGATAATACAGTCATCTGAATTAGGCCTTATTTTTCAGCTGAACAAGTGTTTAACTATTACCCCATACATTTAGACAGCTGTCAGATCATTCAGCTGGTAGCTATCTCGCCAGACTCTCCCATGTACTGGATTGCTCATTTTGCTGTGCATTCTTGTTCTCTCCATAAGAGAGCTGCTGCCAGACATCTCTAGAGGCTTATCATTTAGAGAATATAAGGATCTTCAGTCCTAAAGCTGACATGTTGGATCCTTATCTCCTCGACATCATCAGTCAGAGGCAGCCAAACACATTAGACTCTGAGCCGAATCTATCGATATTGGTGGATTCTGACACATTTAGTCTGTGTTTGGGAGGGCTTAACTAACTTATCTAAAGGGTATGGGCACACAATATGTTTTAGATGTCTGTGAGTGCCATAGGCTTTTCAGGCAGAAGTCGCTTCAGGTCACACCAGTGTCTTTTGTGCCACAGTTACTTTTTTGTTTTTTTTCAGTCATTTTTTCTGACATCTTTTGGGGACCGTTTTTTAATTAAACTGTATTAAACTAACTAGTGAGCACTTTACAAGCGGAAGTCAACGGAGGCATGGTCGGATCACTTCATTCATTGTTTTGCATCTTTGCAAACCTGAAGCAGTTAAAAGAAGCTCAAAAGACTGAACATATGATCAGCAAGTAATTTTTACAATGCAGGGCATATAACCAGTCTTGTTAGAGTTTATTTAGCATTTTTTCAGGCAGGTAACGGACACATCTGACTGAAATAGATATCGTATGCACATACACTCAGTCTGACTTAATAGTAGGGGGCATTAGAACTTAAAGTGCCTAGGGCAGCATGAATGCCAACTATGGCTCTGATGACCTTAAAAAGGCGGTTCATTCTCAGAAACGCCTCAATGTGGCTGAATTACAACAATTCTGCAAAGAGGAGTGGACTAAAATTTCTCAAGAATGTAGTAGAAGACTCATTGCAAGTTATTGTTAATGTTTTATTGCAGTTGTTGCTGCTAAGGTTGACCCAACCTGTTATTAGGTTTAGGGCGCAATTACTTTTTCACATAGAGTCCTGTAGGTGTGCATTTCTTTTTCCCTTCATTTTAAAACTGCATTTTGTGTTTACTTGTGTTATCTTTGCCTAATACGGTACTTAAAATTGTTTGATCTGAAACATAAGTGTCACAAACATGCCAACGAATGAGAAATCAGGAAGGGGATAAACACTTTTTCACATCATTGTACAAACTGTATGTGCTCATAACAAATTATGGCTGCAATCAATTCTTTAATTTTTATAAAACTTTTCTCAATGAGTCGTCTGCACTTCTGACCAATACAAATCTGGAATAGCAGGTGCCAGTGGAATCATGGTCCTTGACAGAAAAAAGGCCCCGCCTTGCTCTACCGTGTTTCCCCGAAAATAAGACCTAGCAGAAGTTTTCAGGGAGGCTTAAATATAAGATGTCTTGGACATGTACCGCCCCAGCAGCGGTCGAACCGCTGGGATGTCGCTACTCATGGCTCGAGGGTCTCCGGACCCGGGGGCTCGGGGTCACTCCGAAACGTGATGGGGGTTTTATTTACAGGGGAGTTAGGTAGTTCGTGATGCCACCCGTGGTGTACGGTAATAGGGTGTACTGTCGCTGCCATTGGGAGTACCCGGGGTGATTGAGTGGGGCAGCCAGATGACGTTACCCTCCACGGGTAAGGAAAGGTCCTGGGACCCTAAATGGTGGGATGGATTGCAGGGGGAGTGCAGACTCGCTGGTAGAAGGGGTTAAGCAGGTACTCACTCAGAAGGAAAGCAGACGCTAACAACGTGGTAAACCAAGTCTCTGGGTGCTGCTGCCCTCTTGAGGAGCTCGTCCGGCTTCTGTCCCCTGCAGCACTGCCTGATGGTCTGGTGCCTGCCTCCGTGCACAGAATTTACAAGTGTCCAAGTGGCCCGTAAGCTTGAAGCTGTCCAGGCCCCGCTCTCTACTATAGGTAGTAGAGGAGCTTGCTCTCAGGAGCTCACGCTTGGGATTTCAGTGGGCTGCTTTCTTTGGAAAGCCCTATCCCACTCGTTGCGCTAGTGCCCCCGATCTCTGAGCTTCATGGGAACAGTCCAGAAAGGCCCTGTCCTTCGCAGGTTAATTGCCGGGTTGCTTGAAGCCTCTCCCCGACCTAGGGTCCAATACCCTGACGTGCTTTCGGCCCCAGACTGGCTATTGGACTGCAGCTGCTCACTGTCCTCCTCGACTAGCCAAGCACCCAGTCCCACTATCACGCGACCGGGTCTCCGACTCCTCCGGGTCCAGACTACCGTCTGCAACCCAATCTACTTCTCCCCTGGGAGCTCCAACTGCCAGCTTTCTCGAGCTCCTCACTCCTCGAGGACTACCACTGTTCTCTTTGCTCCCCTGGAGCCGACTGACTTGCCACCTCCCACCTCCTTGCCTGACCCCTAGGTGGTCAGCCCTGTTCCAGCTTGGCAGCCCACTTATGTGCCTGACAGGGTGTGGTGCGAGGTGTGATTGGGATTTTGGATGCTGGTGGAGGCAGTATTGCAAGTTGGAAACCTAGAACCATGGGGGTTTGAGTCCTGCACTGGGAAATAAAGAGCGTGCAGTACCCTCTGACAACCTAACTAGTCCAGGGGCATCACATATGACATTCCCTGAAAATAAGACCTTTTCGCAGTTCAATAATGAAGTGTCCGTGCAGCGATAAAAAAGTTAAAGAATCCTGCAGGACACTTCATTATAGACAGCGGACATTCCCTAAAGAAAGAAAAGAGAAGACCCCGATCATACTCACCAGACGCCGATCAGGAGCAGGGGAGCACATCAAGGTTCTGCGGCGGAACACACACATCAGATCACACACACACACACACACACACACTACAGATCACATACACATACTCACCACATCCAGCGATATCGCTTGCTTCTCACTGCGTGTAAGGACCTGCAACACTGTGCACTGTGCAGTGAGCTTCCAGGACCTGCATCACATGGCTGGAAGCACATGGTATCTCCGAATGTTGTGGGTGTGTGTGTGCAAATGTACCAATATGTGCGAATTTGTGAGTGTGTGTGTGTATGTGTGCCGCCCTTGCAGCGGACCGAATCGCTCGGATCCGGGGGTGGTCATTACTCGTGGCTCGAGGGTCTTTGGACCCGGGGGCTAGAGGCCCCACTCAAATGGAAAAGAGGGGTATTTACAGGGGATTGGTATAGTTCGTGACGCCACCCGTGGTGTACGGTAATTGGGAGTACCGCCACTGCCGTTTGGAGTACCCGGGGTGATGGAGTGGGGCAGCAAGATGATGTTACCTTTCACGGGTAGGGGAATGCCCCGGGACTCTGGATGGAGGTGTGGGGTGCAAGGGGAGTGCAAGCTCGCTGGTTGCAGGGATCAGTCGGGGACTCACTCAGCAATAAAGCAGACGCTGACAACAGGGTAAACCAAGTCTCTGACTGACGCTGTCTCCTGAGGGGAGCTAATCCAGGTCCCATCCCCTGCAGCACTGCCTGGTAGCCCGTGGCCTGCCTCCTGGCATAAAATTTAGATTGTCCATTGTGTCCCGGTAGCTTGGAGCTTTCCGGGCCCAGCTCCCCGCTGTGGCTAAGTGAAGGAACCTGCTCTCAGGAGCTCATGCTTGGGATTTCAGTGGGCCGCTTGCTAGGAAAGCCTTATACCCCTCGTTGCGCTAGTATCCCCAATCTCTAAGCTTCATGGGAACAGTCCATAAAGGCCCTGTCCTCCGCAGGTTAATTGCCGGGTCGCCTGAAGCTTCTCCCCGACCTAGGGTCCGTGTACCCCGACGTGCCTTTGGTCCCAGACCGGTGATAGGACCAGGCTGCTGACCGTCCTTCTTGACAGGTTCCAGGCACCTAGCCTCAATCCCCTGCGGCCAGGTGTCTGACTCCACTAGGTCCAGACCACTGTCTGCAACCTAGCCTGCTTCTCCCCTGGGAGCTACAACTCCCAGCTTCCTCAGAGCTCCTCACAGCTTGATGGTTACTACTCGATTACTCTGACACCTCCCACCTCCCTGCTTGACTCCTGGGTGGGTGGCCCTATTCCTGCTTAAGCAGCCCACTGGTGTGCCTGACAGGTGTGGTGCAAGATGTATCTAGGATTTGTGAATGTTGGTGGAGGCAGTACTGCAGGATAGAGACCCAGAACCATGGGGGTTTGAGCCCTGCACGGGGAGGGCAGATTGTGCAAAACCCTGTGACGACCCGAATAGTCCAGGGCGTCACATTTGCGATCGGATATGTGAGTGTATGCTGTCTGATGTGTGAGTGTGTGTTCTGATGTGTGACTGTCGGCAAGAAGCAGAGGAGGACGGCGTGCAGCACAGCTGTCTGGAGCGCCCATCGGAGATCACAGGGAGGAATGATGTGAAATCTGATGTGTGTGTGTATGCTATCTGATGTGTGAGTGTGTGTTCTGATGTATGTGTTTCAGTAAGATGCAGGGGAGGACAGCGTGCTGAATAGAGACCCCAGGGAGGAATGATATGGAATCTGATGTGTGTGTGTCTATATGAGTGTAGGCTATCTGATGTGTGTGTCTGCCGCACCCGTGCCAGCAGCCGGGCAGCTCGGATCCAGATCCGCGGTGGCTCGAGGGGTCTCCCGACCCGGGGGTCGTGCGGCCACTCGATTTAAAGGGGGGACTATGTACAGGGGGGATTAGAAGTTCGTGACGCCACCCACGGTGCGTGGTAAGATGGTGTACCACCGCTGCTGTTAGTGGGGGTGAGCCCGGTGGTGGTGGTATAGCAGCAAGGTGTTCAACCCCTCCGTGGGTAGGGAGTTTGTGCCCCAGGGCCCGTTAGGTGTCAGTGACAGGGTGCCGTTGAGAAGAGGCAAAGGGATTTTTTAGCGTACTCACTCAGTCCAAGAATAATAACACCGACAGCTTGTAAACCAGAATTCTGAGCACCACTGCAGCATGGAGGGAGCACACCTTGATCTGTGTCCTTGGTGTTGCTGTTAGCCTGTGGCCTTTTCCGTGGCACCTTCTCACTATTGGACCCTCAAGTTTGGAACTATTCGGGTCCCGCTCACCCGTATGGCTAACGGAGTGAGCTTGCTCTCAGGGTTCATGCATAGGATTTCTTTGGACTGTAATTTGGGAAAGTCCTATCCCATCGGTGTGCTAGTACCCCGATTTTGGAGCGGGTTGGGGATGAATCTTGAAGTTTTCACCCTGTCGGGTAAATTACTGGGACTCGTGATGCTACTTGCCGCCTAGGGTCCACGTACCCCGTCGTGCCCTGGCCCCTGCCCAGTGATGGCTCAAGGCCACCAGCTGCCCTCCTCGGCAGTCCGTGCCCCTTGACACGATCCCCTGGGACCGGGGTTCCAGCTCCTACCAGGCCCAGACCAACGTCTACCACCTAGTAGTCAAGGAGCCCAGCTCCTAACCTGTGACCTCTCCTCTTGAGAGTCACCACACAACTCTCCTACTCCTCTTTCACCTTGTCACTTTCCCCTACCACCCCATATGGACGGCCCTATTCCCTTCAGGCCCCACAATGGTATGTCTGGTCGGTGCGGTGCAAAGTATTCCTAGGATTTTGACTGGCTAAGCTGTTAGCAACACCAAAGGACTAGGATCTGTAACCAAGGAGGAGTGGATACTGTGCAGAAGGGCAGATTGTGCAATACCCTGTGACGACCTAGAGAGAGGGGGGAGCCAGCACTGCCTGAGAATGGCATGCAAAAAAAAAAAATTTTTTAGTGTAAATTCACAATTATTCCAACTGTACTATATTGCAAATTGAGATAATTTCAATAATTTGAGCTCCCCTGCCAACGTCAAGGCAAATCTCTATAGGGGGGGTCCTACCTATATTTATATTTTCAATGTGCCATACGGCTGATAGGCAAGGACGTCACACGTCACTGGTCCAGTCCATGCATCCACCGGTCACGCCTGCCATTCCCGCTCATGCTCCCCAGAGTCCTGTTCCTAGTCTCAGGAGTCTGATTCTGACTAATGTTCTGTATAGGACCGGGCCGCGCCCACTCACCTGGTCTTATAGCCCCAGCACTGCTGCAACAGGAAATGACCTGAGGCTGTGCTGAGTATATAAGACTGGCCTCTCCAAGTGGGCGGTGCCTGATCATCGCTTGTGTTTCTATGCCTTGTCTTGTCAGCTAAGTGCTCAGGTCTTTGTTCCTGTTTCCTATTACTGCCTTAAAGTACGCTGTGACCTTAGTGACCTGGTCCTGTCTTTGTTTCCTGATACCTGCACCCGTTCCTGCCATGTTAGTGCTCCAGCTACCGTGTACTCTGCCCTCCAGGTGGGGTGCTCGGTCCAGTGGATCCACCTCCTGGGCCTACCAGTCCTCCCTGGCCCTCACAGTATGATCAGGCCATGGATCCCGCTGGAGCACAGGCCATGGATCCCGCTGAAGCACAGAAATCAGAGCTGGCTGAGCTGCGCCAGGAGCTTGCACAACAGCGTGAAACCCTGAACCGGATGCTGAAATTCTTGGCGTCCGTGGACCACCGGTTATATACGCTGCAGACCGCCGCCTCGTCTGAGTCCACGCAGCAACCAGTCTCCAGGTCTGAACCAGTTTCCTCCATGACCTTGCAACTTCGCCTCGCTGCTCTGCCTCGCTATGCAGGGGATCCCAAGTCCCGCCGCGGTTTCCTGAACCAGTGCTC